>NW_028318316.1:1689864-1843488 GCF_062004578.1 Staurois parvus
ACTTACCAGTCCATAGATGAAATGGTTGTATTAGTTTTATTGTAATGGTATTTTTGCATGGTGAGCATCCAGGTAAAACTCTTCCTGTCCATGAGTGGCTATACTCAGTCTTTCACTGTATCTATGAAGGAAACTCTGGTTGCCTCTAGGGATGAGTTCAGGCTTGGCTTGTACTTGGGTTTGTATCAAACCCAGAAGGAAGTTGTCACTTTAGCCCCCTGCCACCCAATCAACAGCACACAAGGCAATCCCCACCCAATAGCTGCATGTACACAAAGGGGCAGTGATGCTCGTTACAACAACTACAATGGTCGTGTGGTCATGTTAGGTCATAAATGTCATGAGCAACCTTGCCCCTTTGTGTACATGCAGTTCTGGGGTAGGAAATGTCCTGCCCAAAGTTGACAGGGCAGCAGTGAGTGGGAGTAACAGCTTTCATTAGTGGTTTGGGTCCAACCTGGAGCTTATCCTTTATTACCACCCAGGCTGGACTATAAATACGTCTGCCATATTTACTACATGGAGGAAGAGAAGATAGTACAGTATTGTACAAATTAGTTGGGGCAAGCATGCAAGCAGTGTTTCAAAACCCTATATATGGCCTATGCAACTTTAAACTTGCTACAGATTTACTTCTGCATGCCTAAACTTGTTTAAGTAGGTGTTTTCCTGTTTTTCACTCTTTTACTTCAGTCTGAATTGATATTTCTCACAGTGAGGACGTGATGTTTGTTCACTATATCTAATATTATTTTGTAATTTTTATACAGATGTAGATATCATCACTTCCCTAAAGCAATCAAAAATATATGCTTTGAGAGAAAATACTGAACAATACAAGAGATAGAAAATGCAATTGCATACCTCCCTATCTAAACCCACAATCGTTTTTTTTTTCTTATAATACTATTCCTTTATTCTGGCTTTTGAAATTTATAAATGCGGCAATTTAAAAGTTGAATGAAAGGTGTAGCACTGGAAAACACCTTTTTAAAGACAAATAGAGCATTTTATATACAACGATAGATATCTGACCAAAATGAGGGACAAACATTTCACCCCACTGAAGGCATGACGGACAGTAATAAGTATGTAGGTGTTCTGAAACTGATCCGATACGAAAGAGGCGGTTTCCTGATGGAGACGGAGTGTTCCAGCAAGAACTAGTTCGCTGCGTTAATTCCAAATTACCTAAGGACTGTTTTTCCAAATAAAAATTTTAAGTATTGGAATGGCCAAGAAATCCACCAGCGTTAAACCCAATCGAAAAACTGTGGGCCCTTGTGAAGGCTCGCATAAGAAAGATTGATTGTACATAAAAAATTAAAATGATAGAAAGTGTTCTCCAAGTGTGGTTTAGGGACTCTGAAGGGAAAGATTTATATGAAGAAGGTAAAAGAGGTAATTAAAGCTAAGGGGGGGACATACCAAATAGTAAATACATTTGTTTTTTTAAACCTGAAATTGTCTCATTGCAATATCCCGTATGTCCCAACTACTTTGCACAGTACTGTAGTTTTTCAGATTTTTTTTGTCAATTCAGCTTACATGAAGTGACAAGGATATTGCAATTCTTGCGAGATCAAGAGGTATTTTGTTTATATTTGCTGAAAATGTTCTTAGACTAAAAAGTGAAAATGAATGCAGCCACCATATAGGAATCAGGAGATGGAAGACTGTAGCCAAAGATAGGAAGCATGGATGAATTGACTCGCCATAGGTTAATGCAATGTTGATAAGTGAAAAGGAGCCTTCGGAAAACCAAATAATTGGATATTTAGTGTTACTAAACCCAGGACCCTGCATTCACTATATCTGGTCTCCCACAATACACAGAGCATGGAAGTGCAATTATTTTAGTAAATATAAACTGCTAAATGCAAATATATAAGCGAACGCTTTTCAATTCTGTGTATAAGCAGGTAGCATAAGGTAACCTCTAAAACCTTTAGACATAAAAATATATAAGATGCAGCGCTTAAATATACTAAAAGTGTAAAAACGTGACAGAAAGCGCAAATTGATGCACCAATATGTGACAATAGTGGTGTCTTAATGAAGACAAAAAATATATATACTGACGTGACAGTATTAGACACAATATATCACTTAAATGCCAATGACATGAGTCAATTCAATAGATTGCAAGTGCGTCAATGATTCAGATAGGAAGATATCAATCTATCTTATTCAGCTTCCATCACATAATCAGTTGCTCGTGACTTCCGTGAAAAGCATTATAGGGTGTGCTTGCACTCACCAGACGTAAATTATGAATACGCATGTAGTATATGGGTACTGGTGGTCATCTGGAACCCGGTGGAAATGTGGTATTCAAACGACACTCGTTATATCCAGGGATATTCTCCAGACCTCTTAATGGACCCTCTTAGTTAGTAGGAACCGCTCACAGGTGAAGCTTGGTTAGCGCCCTTTCACAGAATTCCAGCTTCTCCAGCCCACAGGCTTGGGCCCTGCCTGCTCTGTCAGACTATACCATGCCACCATGCACACTTGTGACTGCACCCTTGCACCTTCATGGACTCCTCCAGCACCTGATTATGTGATGGAAGCTGAATAAGATAGATTGATATCCTCCTATCTGAATCATTGACGCACTTGCAATCTATTGAATTGACTCGTGTCATTGGCATTTATGTGATCTATTGTGTCTAATACTGTCACGTCAATATATCTATTTTTTGTCTTCATTAAGACACCACTATTGTCACATATTAGCGCATCAATTTGCACTGTCACGTTTACACTTTTAGTATATTTAAGCGCTGCATCTTATATATTTTTATAAACTGCTAAATACCTTTTCTCATCAGCAGTTAGAGCAGTCTTGTGACTTCAGCTGAGCACTGGTTAAAGCTTGTAGGAGAAGTTATCTTTCTGCCCTAGGAGGATGCAAAACCTCTGTCTGGACAGTGCTGATTGGCCCAATAGTGATCACATGCACTCTCCCAAGAAAAAAAAACCTCTCTAGCAATACACACTAAACTGAGCATTGCAGAAGGGCTATGGGTTTAGTCTGTCTTATCAGGTGATAAGACATGGACATTTGAACACAAAGAGGGGCAGAGAAGAGAGGATCAAACAGCCTTTTTACACAGTACAGAGGATTAACCCCTTAGGTTCCACAATGAGTATAACAAGCATGCTTTACTGCATATACAAGTGTTGATTTATGTACCTGCACTTGCAGTATGCCCGAGAATGTGCAAACATGGTTAAACTTTCGCTGGTGGTTACTACTCAAAAAAAAAGTGCTAAACGTATTTGGTGGAAAACAAAACTGAAATTTTCTACTTACAGTACTTGTTAAATCCACTTCTTGGAGTACATCATGGGGCACAGATCAGGCTATAAATCACGACTAAATGGGTTACGTGGCACTTATAGGTGAATGGACTATGGCAGAGAGAACACACAGGAAAATCCCCCTATATAACCCCTCCTACTCAGGACGTTCTTCAGTTTTGTAGCAAACAATGGCTCCCAAAAAGAGGGAAGTAGCCTCTGTGTCCCCTGATGTACTCCAAGAAATAGATTTTACAGGTAAGAACAAAAATCCAGTGGTTTCTGCGATTCCCTCCTCTCATGTGCATTGCTTTGGGACATCCCAGGTAGTCATGATTTACAGCCTGCTCTGTGTCCCAAGATGTACGAAAAAGAAACAGCAACTCGTAGCAATGCACCTGCACTACTATACAGACATGGCCGAAATTGTTGGCACCCTTGATATTTTTCCTGAAAATCAAGTATTTCACACAAAAAAGGTATTGCATTAACACATGTTTTGCTATACACATGTTTATTCCCTTTGTATGTATTGGAACAAATATAAAACAGAGGCAGAAAAGCAAATATGACATAATGTCACACAAAACCCCAAAAATGGGCTGGACAAAAGTATTGGCACCCTTAACTTAATATTTGGTTGCACACCCTTTGGAAAACATAACTGAAATCAGTCGCTTCCTATAACCATCAATAAGCTTCTGACACCTCTCACCCGGAATTTTGGACCACTCTTCCTTTGCAAACAGCTCCAGGTCTCTCTTATTGGAAGGACACCTTTTCCCAACAGCAATTTTAAGATCTCTCCACAGGTGTTCAATGGGATTTAGATCTGGGCTCATTGCTGGCCACTTCAGAACTCTCCAGCGCTTCTTTGCCATCCATTTCTGAGTGCTTTTTGACGTATGTTTGGGGTCATTGTCCTGCTGGAAGACCCAGGATCTTGGACGCAAACCCAGCTTTCTGACACTGGGCCCTACAGTGCGACCCAAAATCCTTTGGTAATCCTCAGATTTCATGATGCCTTGCACACAGTCAAGGCACCCAGTGCCAGAGGCAGCAAAACAACCCCAAAACATCATTGAACCTCCACCATATTTTACCGTAGGTACTGTGTTTTGTTCTTTGTAGGCCTCATTCCGTTTTCGGTAAACAGTAGAATGATGTGCTTTACCGAAAAGCTCTATCTTGGTCTCATCTGTCCACAAGACGTTTTCCCAGAAGGCTTTTGGCTTACTCAAGTACATTTTGGCAAACTGTAGTCTTGCTTTTTTATGTCTCTGTGTCAGCAGTGGGGTCCTCCTGGGTCTCCTGCCATAGCGTTTCATTTCATTTAAATGTCGACGGATAGTTCGCGCTGACACTGATGCTCCCTGAGCCTGCAGGACAGCTTGAATGTCTTTGGAACATGTTTGGGGCTGCTTATCCACCATCCGGACTATTCTGCGTTGCAATCTTTCATCAATTTTCCTCATCCGTCCACGACCAGGGAGATTAGCTACAGTGCCATGGGTTGCAAACTTCTTGATAATGTTGCGCACTGTGGACAAAGGCAAATCTAGTTCTCTGGAGATGGACTTGTAACCTTGAGATTGTTGATATTTTGCCACAATTTTGGTTCTCAGGTCCTCAGACAGTTCTCGTCTCCTCTTTCTGTTGTCCATGCTTAGTGTGGCACAGACAGACACACAATGCAAAGGTTAAGTGAACGTCTCTCCTTTTTATCTGCTTTCAGGTGTGATTTCTATATTGCCCACACCTGTTACTTGCCCCAGGTGAGTTTACAGGAGCATCACATGCTTGTAACATTCTTATTTATCCGCAGTTGTGAAAGGGTGCCAATACTTTTGTCCAGCCCATTTTTGGAGGTTTGTGTGACATTATGTCGAATTTGCTTTCTTTCCTCCCTTTTTTTGTTTTGTCCCAATACACACAAAGGGAATAAACATGTGTATAGCAAAACATGTGTTAATGCAATACGTTTCGTGAGAAATACATGATTTCCTGGAGAAATATCAAGGGTGCCAACAATTTCGGCCATGACTGTATGTGCATCTAAAAACAAAGGGCTCAATTCGCTAAAGGAAACAGAATGCGATATTTGGGTCCTGTGACACATTTAACCAAAATATCACATGTGATATGATAATCTCAATTCACTATAGGTTTATGTGCTATAAAAAAAGAAAGCTTGGTAAATACTGCATAAACCTGTCTACAAGTCAATTCATTAAAAAGAATAATAAAAAATTGTTAAATAAGTTGTGTTCTAGCCACACGCTATTTAACAAATGTATTCCATTACTAGTTGGTTGTTAATGAGCTGACACTTACTGGTGTCCTTAACAACCAGTAAATAGCTGGTTGTTAAGGATCCAGCACCCATCGGTGTCCTTAACAACCACTGACTCATCTGCTGTCAGCCAAGAATTCTCAGCTGACAGCAAAATGTAAACAAAAGAACAGATCCTTCTGTTCTGGTATGGATTTTGGAAGGGACCTCACACCAAAAAACAAAACAAAACGTCTCCCCAAAATCCATACCAGACCCTCATGCGAGCATGAAGCCCAACAGGCCAGGACAGGAAAGGGGGGAAGACGAGTATGCTTACCCTCCTGAACCATACCAGGCCACATGCTCTCAATATTGGGGGGTGGGGGCATTGATGTTTATGAGGACAAGGGCCTCTTCCCCACAACCCTGGCTCGGTGTTTGTGGGAATGTGGGGGATGACTTATCGGATACTGGAATCCCCCTTTAACAAGGGCCCCCATGTGAATGCCCCTACTCATTCACAAAGAAATGCCAAGTAAGAATAAAAACCCTAGAAAGTTTTTGACAAGTCCTTTGTTAACCACTTGAGCCCCAGAGGATTTACCCCCCTTAATGACCAGGCCTTTTTTTGCTGTTTGGCGCTGCACTAATTCAAATGATAATTGCGCGGTCATGCAATGCTGTACCCAAACAAAATTTACGTCCTTTTCTTCACACAAATGGAGCTTTCTTTTGGTGGTATTTGATCACCTGTACGCTTTTTATTTTCTGCGCTATAAACAAAAAAAACACGAAAATTTTGAAAAAAAACAATTTTTTCTACTTTCAGCTATAAAAAATATATCGTAAACTCAAAGTTAGTCATAAATTTAAGCCAAAATGTATTCTGCTACATGTTTTTGGTAAAAAAAATCCCAATAAGTGTATATTGATTGCTTTGTGTGAACGTTATAGCGTCTACAAACTATGGTATAGATAATTTAAAATTTACACAGCTTTTACTTTCTGACCGCCCATCACATCTCTTGAGGTGCTAAAATACCAGGATAGAACAAACACCCCCAAATGACCCCTTTTTGGAAAGCAGACACCCTAAGCTATCTGCTGAGAGACATATTGTGTCCATGGAAGATTTATTTTTTTTCCACAAGTTTCTGGAAAATGACAAAAACTTTTTTTTTGTTTTTTTTTTTACACAAAATTGTCATTTAAATGATTTATTTCTTGCACAAGCCATGGGTATATGTGGAATTATACCCCAAAATGCATTCTGCTACTTCTACCGAGTATGAGGATACCACACGTGTGACACTTTTTGGGAGCCTAGCCACATACAGGAGCCTGAAATCCAATGAGCACTTTGAAAGCCTGAAGGTGCGTAACTTCTTCATTTCACTTCCCCACTACCTATCACAGTTTTGGAGGCCCTGACATGCCAGGATAGCACCAAACCCCCCCAAATGACCCCTTTTTGGAAAGTAGACACTCCAAGGAATTTAAAAAGAGGCATGGTAAGTATTTTGCAGATCTAATTTTTTCTCACAAGGTTTTGAAATATAAAAAAGAAAAGAAAAAATATATTTTTATTTTCTTTCTTCATTTTCCAAAAACTTGTGGTAAAAAAATAAATTCTTCTATTGATTCAACATGCCTCTCAGCAAATAGTTTGGGGTGTCTACTTTCCAAAAAGGGGTCATTTTGACGGGTGGGGGCATTTTATGCCCAGCATTAGAGGTTTATGCCACACATCACTCACTCTTCTAACCACCTGAAGACCAAGCCTTTTCTGACACTTTTTATTCACATTAAAAAAATCTGTATTTTTGCTAGGAAATTAAAGTGAACCCCCAAACATTATATATTTTCTTAGAGCAGACACCCTAGTAAATAAAATGGTGGGTGGTGTAATTTTTTATCTCACATATTACTTACACAGCGATTTTTCAAACGCAATTTTTTTGAAAAATATACACTTTTTTAATTTTAATGCACAAAAACACAATATATTGGCCAATTATTTGGTATGATATAAAAGATGATGCTATGCTGAGTAAATAGATACCAAACATGACATGCTTTAAAATTACGCATGCCCTGTGCAATGGCGACAAACTGCATACATTTTTAATATCTATAGGCAACGCTTTAAAAGCCATTACAAACTACCATTTTAGATTTACAGAGGAGGTCTAGAGCTATAATTACTGCCCTTGTTCTGACGTTCGTGGCGATACCTCACATGCATGGTGCAATCGCTGTTTCCATACCGGGAAAGGGTCAACGCTCACGACCGCAGGTGTGCGCGTGCGCGGATGGACGAGGGTCCTTTTTTTTTTTTCTTTCTGATTTATTTAATTATTTTTACACTGTCCCTTTAATTTATTTTTTTTTTAATCACTTTTAATGCTATCTCAGGGAGGGGGAGGGGGGGCCATTTTCTCCCGCTGCTTGTAAAGGCAATTCTGCAGCTAATTAACCACTAGGAATGCTTTTACATGAAAGCCCATTGCCAGCTGAAAAAAATAAAACCAGGATGATGCCTGCAGCTGCAGGCATCACCCTGGTATAACCATTCAAAGTCCAGTGATGTACCAATACGTCACTGGTCCTTGTTGGGTGTATATGCTATGTTCTTTTTTTCTTTATGCAGCCTGTGGGCTGAATGAAAAAAAAGAGAAGAAATCTCTGCCAGAAAAAGTGTGTGGTATGCCCACCATTAGAAACCTCCCTCAATCCACCCACTTCTAATGGTGGGCACATATGAAATGTGCCAACAAATATAAAATATATATGCCGAAGCATAGGGGCCATCCACCCACTGGCCACCCCAGGCCCCCATGCTTTGGCATATATTCTCTTTTTTTGAACTGCGGATGAAAAATCTCATCCAACAGCACTGCACACACCTACTTATGTCTATTCTGAAAGCAAGACCCTATTGCTGTCAGAATAAACAGGTCAGTGCTGCAGTTTGACGTTCCTGCAAAGAAATCAACAATGGTTAACAATAAAACATAAACTCAATAAAACAACTTTATAAGGAAAAGTGTGTGGTGGTATGCCCACCATTAGAAACCTCCCTCAATCCACCCACTTCTAATGGTGGGCACATATGAAATGTGCCAACAAATATAAAATATATATGCCGAAGCATAGGGGCCATCCACCCACTGGCCACCCCAGGCCCCCATGCTTTGGCATATATTCTCTTTTTTTGAACTGCGGATGAAAAATCTCATCTGACAGCACTGCACACACCTACTTATGTCTATTCTGAAAGCAAGACCCTGTTGCTGTCAGAATAAACAGGTCAGTGCTGCAGTTTGACGTTCCTGCAAAGAAATCAACAATGGTTAACAATAAAACATAAACTCAATAAAACAACTTTATAAGGAAAAGTGTGTGGTGGTATGCCCACCATTAGAAACCTCCCTCAATCCACCCACTTCTAATGGTGGGCACATATGAAATGTGCCAACAAATATAAAATATATATGCCGAAGCATAGGGGCCATCCACCCACTGGCCACCCCAGGCCCCCATGCTTTGGCATATATTCTCTTTTTTTGAACTGCGGATGAAAAATCTCATCTGACAGCACTGCACACACCTACTTATGTCTATTCTGAAAGCAAGACCCTGTTGCTGTCAGAATAAACAGGTCAGTGCTGCAGTTTGACGTTCCTGCAAAAAAATCAACAATGGTTAACAATAAAACAAACTCAATAAAACAACTTTATAAGGAAAAGTGTGTGGTGGTATGCCCACCATTAGAAACCTCCCTCAATCCACCCACTTCTAATGGTGGGCACACATGAAATGTGCCAACAAATATAAAATATATATGCCGAAGCATAGGGGCCATCCACCCACTGGCCACCCCAGGCCCCCATGCTTTGGCATATATTCTGTTTTTTATAACTGCGGATGAAAAATCTCATCCAACAGCGCTGCCCACGCTGACTTATGTCTATTCTGAGAGCAAGTTCCTGTTGCTGTCAGAATAAACAGGTCAGCGCTGCAGCTGAAAGCATTCCTGCAAACAGAAATGGTTAACAATAAAACAACAATAAACCAGTGAAAGTCGAACAATCACAAAAATGACAACAACAAAAAAAACTATAACTATTTTTGGTTTTTACATTTTTTTATTTTTTTGGGGGGTATTTGTACTTTTATTTATTTTTTTTATTTTTTTAACTTTTTTTTTCCAAACTTCAAACATTTAAACAGCTGGTAGGGTCTCTCCAAATGCGATAGCCAGTTTCCTGACTACCTAACATCTTTTGAGACCCTGTGTAAATGTGCCCTGATCTGTGCCGTGCTGTACCCTATACTAATAGTTCACTAGTGTATGGTAGAGGCGAAAGCAGGGCTTGATGCAGAGGCCAGGTTGGCCAGGACAGGAGGGACAACAATAGCGGCTGTCACGCCTAATTCCACGTTTGCTGCAGACACGACATCTTTTTTGGGGTCTTCTTTGGGTTGGGGTACCAGGAATGGTATCGAGAAAATGTCTCTCATGCAGACGGCTAACTGCATCTGGGAGAGGGATTTGGGGCGCAGCACCTTCTGGATACAAAAGGGCCCTGATGTTCTCTAACTGGAAATTTAGGTATGATCCATTATGTCCAGTTGCTTTATAGAGAACAAAAGCATTATATAGAGCCAATTGAAATAAATAAACTGACACTTTTATGTACCAGCGTTTGGATTTTCGGGAAACTAAATACGGCTGCATCATCTGGTCATTGAAGTCCACCCCTGCCATGTTAAGGTTATAATCGTGGACACAGAGGGGCTTCTCAACAACACCAGCTGCCGTGGTAATTTGGACGGTCGTATCTGCGTGAATGGAAGACAGGAGGTAAACATCCCGTTTGTCCTTCCACTTCACTGCTAGCAATTCTTCATTTCTCAAGCAGGCTTTTTCCCCCTTTTTAAGACGGGTATTTACAAGCCGTTGGGGGAAGCCTCGGCGATTAGATCGCACAGTGCCACATGTGCAAATTCCCAAATTGAACAAATGTCTAAATAGTGGCACGCTTGAATAAAAATTGTCCACGTATAAGTGGTACCCCATATGGAAATAGGATGACGCCAAGTCCCAAACTATCTTGCCACTGCTCCCCATGTAGTCTGGGCATCCGGGGGGCTCCAAGTAACTATCTTTTCCCTCGTAAATCCGAAACTTACATGTATAGCCTGTTGCCCTCTCACAGGTCTTATACATCTTGATCCCATATCTGGCACGCTTGCTGGGGAGATATTGTTTGATTACAAGGCGGCCAGAATATTGAATGAGGGACTCATCGATGCAGATGTTTTTCTGGGGAGTATACACATCTGCAAATTTTTGGTCAAAGTGATTTGCGAGGGGCCGAATTTTGTGGAGCCGGTCAAATTCAGGGTCACCCCGAGGACGACTGAGTGAGTTGTCGTAGAAGTGCATAAAACGCATTATACTCTCATATCTATGCCTGGCCATGGCAGCAGAGAACACGGGCATGTGAACAAGAGGGTCGGTGGACCAATACAACCGCAATTGATTTTTATCATTAATGCCCATGTTGAGGGTTAGGCCCAAAAAAACTTTAAATTCGGAAACCGTAATGGGTTTCCATGCGAATGGTCTGGCAAGGTTTGAATTTGGGTTGGCGGCGATAAATTGGCGTGCATATAAATTGCTTTGATCCACAATCAATGCATAAAGATCTTCTGTGAAAAACAGCTCAAAAAAATTAAGGGGAGTATTTAAATTTGCTGTTTCCACCTGAATTCCGGGTTGGGCAGTGAATGGGGGAAGTACGGGTGCTGCAGAATTTGTGGGCTGCCAATCGGGATTTGCAAGCACATCCGGAAGGACACTAGGGGCTCTACGGGCCTGTCTGCGAATTCTTGGTGGCCGCGGGACACTACTTGTGCTCGCCACCACACCAGCTTGTACTGCACTTATGGGACTCGCCACGTCACCAAGTGATACTGCAGTGCTGGTATGCCTACGACCAGGACGTACTAGGCCGCTGGTGCTCGCCAGTTCACCAAAAGATACTGCGGCACTAGTACTGGCACTCTGCTGCATATGAGAGTCATCATGCATTTGTACCACCTCAGCAACCTGTGAATGGGATCGGGTACGCCTGACCTTAGCAGGGACCACTTCCTCGTCGTCTGAGCTAGCTGTCAGGGTGCCGCTGCTGTCTATAGGTTTGTATTCTGTGCCTGATTCTGCCAGTGAGTCTTCCCCTTCGCTCTCACTTGACATGCTCAGAATCCTATAGGCCTCTTCACTAGTGTACCTTTGCTTAGACATTTTGGCCACTAAATTTACAGGTACCTAGTGCGACTCACGGGAAAAAGAGCGCCTGGCTGTCAGGGACTGCTTGAACCGCTACAAAAAATTTACCGACAAGTGCTAACAGATATCAGGCCTGATTCTGTGAACACTGCGGTTTTGTGTGTAATATGTATCAAGTGACAGTTATCTACTGACACTGCACTTGCCGGGGGAGAAGGGGGGGGCGTAGGGGCTAAACGCAGGTGCTGGCAGGTGTTGGCGCTGATCCCGCTAACACTGCGTTTTTGGGGATACTAAAGTAATGTGAATGCTGGTATAGCGCTGATCTGATCAAAGATATTGATCCAATCAGACACTATACTAGCAATGAAGGTTTAGCGTGCAAGTAAGCGTGTTCCTGGCAATCAAGGGGTCAAATGTGATTATTTGTGTACTAGCGGGCAAACTGGTGCTATCTGGGAGGGGCGCTAAAACTATCGGAAGTCACCAGTACCAAGTCACCAGTACCAATACAGTGATCAGTAAAAATCTGTTCACTGTAATCCATGACACTGGTGACAGGGCAGTGAAGGGGTTAACTGGGGGGGGCGATCAAGGGGTTAAATGGGATTACTGATGTACTGGCGGTTAAACTGGCGCTATCTGGGAGGGGCGCTAACACTATTGGAAGTCGCCAGCGACACTGATACAGTGATCAGTAAAAATTGGTTCACTGATCAGTGACACTGGTGACAGGGCAGTGAAGGGGTCAACTCAGGGGGGGGGGGGGGGCGATCAAGGGGTTAGACGGGACTACTGGTGTATTAGCGGGCAATCTGGCGCTATCTGGGAGGGGCGCTAACACTAGCGGAAGTCGCAATGATACAGTGATCAGTAAAAATTGGTTCACTGATCAGTGACACTGGTGACAGGGCAGTAAAGGGGTCAACTCGGGGAGGGGGGGGGCGATCAAGGGGTTAGACGGGACTACTGGTGTATTAGCGGGCAATCTGGCGCTATCTGGGAGGGGCGCTAACACTAACGGAAGTCGCCAGCGACACTGATACAGTGATCAGTAAAAATTGGTTCACTGATCAGTGACACTGGTGAGAGGGCAGTGAAGGGGTCAACTCAGGGGGGGGGGGGGCGATCAAGGGGTTAGACGGGACTACTGGTGTATTAGTGGGCAATCTGGCGCTATCTGGGAGGGGCGCTAACACTATCGGAAGTCGCCAGCGACACTGATACAGTGATCAGTAAAAATCGCTTCACTGATCAGTGACACTGGTGACAGGGCAGTTAAGGGGTTAACTGGGGGGGGTGGGGGGGGGAAATTAAGGGGTTAAATGGCTTTATTGGTGTACTGGGGGGCAAACTGGCGCTATCTGGGAGGGGCGCTAGCACTATTGGAAGTCGCCAGCGACACTGATACAGTGATCAATAAAAATCGCTTCACTGATCAGTGACACTGGCGACAGGGCAGTGAAGGGTTAACTGGGGGGGGGGGGCAATCAGGGGGTTAAATGTGTCCTAGACTGTGTTCTAACTGTCAGTGTGCTGTTTTACTCACGTTTAAATGTCTCTTCTTCTCTGTCTGGAACGGAATGTGTCCAGGCAGAGAAGAATGACATCATATCCTGCCCTGTGTAAATATCAACACAGGACAGGATAGGACAGGGACCGATCATCCGATTTCAGCCAGAAATCACTGGCTGAAATCTAATGATTGATCCCTCCTGGATCGAATCAGATCACCCGCGGGTCGGCGGGAGCGCACGCGCGCGCCCCCTGCCGGCGAAAGTGTCGGGAGCGCGGAACCCGTTTTTAAACGTGGTTTTGCGCTCCACTGCCGCCCCGCACACGTATATACACAGTGGCAGGGCAGCAAGCGGTTAAAAAATGTAAAAGCCTCCAGTGGAAGAACACCAGCCACTAAAAAAAAAAAAACGCTGCCCACCGACACCCAATTTCTCCATTGCTTGGCTCTTGTCAACTAACACTCCGCTTCTCCTCACTGAATAAGAAATCAAAGAGATGGGGTTACCTGGTGATGCCATTGTCAAGTCCACATGTTGCATGCATGGACAAGTTCACATTTGATTAACGACTTCATAGGAGGGCGGAGTCACCTGATGACATCATTGGCAGCTGGCAATCATCATGATTGACAATGGATGTATATCGGGTGACATTTTTGGTAACAAAATTTCTGCGTTTTTTATATGGCACGTTCTATGTTTTTTTTTGTTGTTGAATGATTAGGGGTACTGTGTACTTTTTACTCATTCATGTGTAGGGGCCGGGTATCTGGGGCCACCCTTATTAATAGTTGTCCCCCTCTTTCTGGTCTGCATGCTCAGATAGGGGTCTGGTATGGATTTTGGGGGGACCTCAACATTTTTAAATTTATTTTTGGCATGATCCAAAATCCACAACAGAATTAAAGGTCCGTTTTTTTTTTCTTGTCAGATCTTTTGTTTACATTCTGTTGTCAGCAGGGAATCCCCTGCTGACAGCAGGAATGAGTCACTGGCTGTTAGGATGCCAGCGGGTTGTAGCTCTTTAACAACCAGCATTCCTGAGCTGAACTGTCACATTTAGCAGTAGTAGGAATACCACTGCTAAATGTTTCACTTCCCACCGCAGTCATAGGTACAGTTTGAGGTAAAATAAGGTGGGAAAAACAGAGTAAATACCACAAAATAGAAAAATTAATGCATGCAGTATTTAATGTGCATATTTTTGTAAACTGACTGGCTTAGTTTTTTTTGTATGCTAATACTCATGCGGTGTTTAACTCTTAGTGAATTGAGTCCAAAGGCTCTAACTAAGCTAGGCAAAACATGGCCTTGCTTTTCTCTAGTAACAATTCCAAACAATAATTATGATAATTAGGAAGCCTGGGGGGTTGAGGGTGTTAAAGTACAAGTGAGTAAAATTCCTGAGCAACAAAAGAGAAGAGAAAGAGAGAAAGATTCTTTTATATCTGTGTTCACTGAAGATAAAATTTCCCAAAGTCAGGAAAACACTATCATAGCAGACTTTGGAACATATTAACATAAGGGCAAACAGATAATTGCCTGAATTCCTGAAAATGGCCTAGTTAAATGCTGAAAATTTGAAAAAGTTTTATAAACAGAAATAAGTCAGCAGGAAACTCTTGCTGGCTGCATTATAAAATACAAAAAAAAGAATTCTGACTTACCTGTAAATTCCATATTGTGTTGTACAGTACAGGAGACAGTCTGGATATTCATAGACCCTGGATAGATTATCGGCTGCTACCTTCAGGCGATTGGACACTGGTAAAACTCTATCCAACTCTGTGAGGTCTAATTTTTTTTTTTTAGCAAACAATGCAGAGGAACACAGGAGGTGAGGGTGTCCTGTGTTTTGTACTGTACTCCAAGATATGGTATTTACAGGCAAGTAATTCCTTTATCTTACTCGTACAGTATAGGGCACAGGCTTTTCATAGACCCTGGGATGTCCCCAAGCAATGAATCAGGCATTCATAGACCCTGGGCTAGTTTGTTGTAGGCCACTGCCATGGCACTGTCTGACTGCATCCAGATAGCCTAGTCCATGTCTAGGATTAGCCCTAGGTATTCCAGACTCTGCAGACATTTGGCGACTTCTGCACACTGTTCGCTTCAGCATGCACTTACCCCGCTCTCTCGTTTTACGTGGCATACCACTTCATGGCTGTGTTGCTGTTGTTCCAAGCTGCTTCCACTTTTTGTTATAACACCACTAACTGTTGGCCATGGAATATTTAGTAGCAAGGAAATTTAATGGATGGACTTATTGCACGGGTGGCAACCTATCACGGTACCACGCTTGAATTCACTGAGCTCCTGAGAGCGACCCATCCTTTCACAAATGTTTGTAGAAGCAGTCTGCATGCCTAGGTGCTTGATTTTATACACCTATGGAGGTGATTGGAACACCTGAATCTAATGATTTGGAGGGATGTCCCAATACTTTTGGCAATATAGTGTATTGCCACTCCAGAGAACACGTCTCCACTGCTCTAGAGTCCAGTGGTGGCATGCTTTACACTACTGCATCCGACACTTTGCTTTACACTTGGTTTGTAAGGCTTGGATGCAGCTGCTCAGCCATGGAAACTCGTTCCGTGAAGCTCTCTACGTAGTGTGGTTGTGTTAATCTGAAAGCCACACAAAGTTTGGAGGTCTTTAGCTATTGACACTGAAGACAGTTGGCGACTTCTGTGCACCTTGCGCTTCAGCATGTGCTGACCCCGCTCTGTCATTTTACGTCGCCTACCACTTCCTTGCTGAGTTACTCTTGTTCCCAGTTGCTTCCACTTTGTTACAATACCACTAACAGTTGACCGTGGAATATTTAATAGCAAGAAAAGTTCACGGACGGACTTATTGCACAGGTAGCAACCACGGTACCACGCTTGAATTCACTGAGCTCCTGACAGCGACCCATTCTTTCACAAATGTTTTTGGAAGCAGTCTGCATTTTATATACCTGCGGCCATGGAGGTGATTGAAACAGCTGAATAAAATTATTTGGAGGGGAGTCCCAATACTTTTGACAACATAGTGTATATATATATATATACAGTGGGGCAAAAAAGTATTTAGTCAGCCACCAATTACGCAAGTTCTCCCACTTAAAAAGATGAGAGAGGCCTGTAATTGGCATCATAGGTAGACCTCAACTATGAGAGACAAAATGAGAAAAAAAATCCAGACAATCACATTGGCTGATTTGGAAAGAATTTATTTGCAAATTATGGTGGAAAATAAGTATTTGGTCATCTACAAACAAGCAAGATTTCTGTCTCTCACAGACCTGTACCTTCTTCTTTAAGAGGCTCCTCTGTCCTGCACTCATTACCTGTATCAATGACACCTGTTTGAACTTGTTGTCAGTATAAAAGACACCTGTCCACAACCTCAAACAGTCACACTCCAAACTCCACTATGGTGAAGACCAAAGAGCTGTCGAAGGACACCAGAAACAAAATTGTAGACCTGCACCAGGCTGGGAAGACTGAATCTGCAATAGGCAAGCAAGCTGGTGTGAACAAATCAACTGTGGGAGCAATAATTAGAAAATGGAAGACATACAAGACCACTAATAATCTCCCTCGATCTGGGGCTCCACGCAAGATCTCACCCCGTGGGGTCAAAATGATCACAAGAATGGTGAGCAAAAATCCCAGGACCACACGGGGGGACCTAGTGAATGACCTGCAGAGAGCTGGGTCCAACGTAACAAAGGCTACCATCAGTAACACACTACGCCGCCAGGGACTCAGATCCTGCAGTGCCAGACATGTCCCCCTGCTTAAGCCAGTACATGTCCGGGCCCATCTGAAGTTTGCTGGAGAGCATTTGGATGATCCAGAAGAGGATTGGGAGAATGTCATATGGTCAGATGAAACCAAAATAGAACTGTTTGGTAGAAACACAACTCGTCGTGTTTGGAGGAGAGAGAATGCGGAGTTGCATCCAAAGAACACCATACCTACTGTGAAGCATGGGGGTGGCAACATCATGCTTTGGGGCTGTTTCTCCGCAAAGGGACCAGGACGACTAATCCATGTACAGGACAGAATGAATGGGGCCATGTATCGTGAGATTTTGAGTGCAAACCTCCTTCCATCAGCAAGGGCATTGAAGATGAAACGTGGCTGGGTCTTCCAACATGACAATGATCCCAAACATACCGCCCGGGCAACGAAGGAGTGGCTTCGTAAGAAGCATTTCAAGGTCCTGGAGTGGCCTAGCCAGTCTCCAGATCTCAACCCTATAGAAAACCTTTGGAGGGAGTTGAAAGTCCGTGTTGCCCAGCGACAGCCCCAAAACATCACTGCTCTAGAGGAGATCTGCATGGAGGAATGAGCCAACATACCAGCAACAGTGTGTGCCAACCTTGTGAAGACTTACAGGAAACGTTTGACCTCTGTCATTGCCAACAAAGGATATATAACAAAGTATTGAGATGAACGTTTGATATTGACCAAATACTTATTTTCCACCATAATTTGCAAATAAAT
This sequence comes from Staurois parvus, assembly GCF_062004578.1. Classification (NCBI taxonomy): domain Eukaryota; kingdom Metazoa; phylum Chordata; class Amphibia; order Anura; family Ranidae; genus Staurois; species Staurois parvus. The sequence continues at coordinate 1,707,763 of NW_028318316.1, forward strand.
TCTTTCCAAATCAGCCAATGTGATTGTCTGGATTTTTTTACTCATTTTGTCTCTCATTGTTGAGGTCTACCTATGATGCCAATTACAGGCCTCTCTCATCTTTTTAAGTGGGAGAACTTGCACAATTGGTGGCTGACTAAATACTTTTTTGCCCCACTGTATATATATATATATAGTTGTGTTCAAAATAATAGCAGTCAGACATCACTAACCTGATCAATCACTGTTTTTGGTAGAAATGATATTTCTACATGGCAAAAAATTCTCTAGCAGGTGTAGTAGAGTAATAGAAATCCAACAGACCCAACAGTCATGACATGCATGCTGCTAATTCTGTGTAATTGAATCACTAATTGAAAGGGGCATGTTCAAAATAATAGCAGTGTGGAGTTCTATTAGTGAGGTCATTCATTCTTTGAAAAACAGGTGGCAATTATTGCCTTATTTAAGGAAGGAAGGCAGCAAATCTTGTACATGCTGGTTACAGTGCATTTCTCTCTGAAATTCTGAGGAAAATGGGTCGTTCCAGACATTGTTCAGAAGAACAGCGTACCTTGATTAAAAAGTTGATTGGAGAGGGGAAAACATTTAAAGAAGTACAGAAAATGAAAGGCTGCTCAGCTAAAATGATCGCAAATGCTTTAAAATGGCAACCAAAACCTGAAAGACGTGGAAGAAAGCGAAAAACTACCATTCGAATGGATAGAAGAATAGCCAAAATGGCAAGGACTCAGCCAACAATCAGCTCCAGGAAGATAAAGAAGGTCTAAAGTTACCTGTGAGTACTGTTACAATTAGAATACGCCTATGTGAAGCCAAGCTATCTGCAAGAAGCCCCCGCAAAGTCCCACTGTTGAAAAAAAGACATGTGCTGAAGAGGTTACAATTTGCCAAAGAGCACATTGACTGGCCTAAAGAGAAATGGTGCAACATTTTGTGGACTGATGAAAGTAAGATTGTTCTTTTTGGGTCTAGTAGCCGGAGACAGTTTGTCAGACGACCCCCAAACACTGAATTCAATCCACAGTACACTGTGAAGACAGTGAAGCATGCTCGCGCGAGAATCATGATATGGGGATGTTTCTCATACTACGGTGTTGGGCCTATTTATCGCATACCAGGGATCATGGATCAGTTTGAATACATCAGGATACTTGAAGAGGTCATGCTGCCCTATGCTGAAGAGGAAATGACAACGACCCCAAACACACCAGTAAACGTGCAACATCTTGGTTCCAGACTAACAAGATTGACGTTATGGAGTGGCCAGCCCAAAACCCGGATCTTAATCCAATAGAAAACTTGTGGGGTGACATCAAAACTGCAGTTTCTGTGGCAAAACCAAGAAATAGAGAAGAACTGTGGAATGTAGTCCAATCATCCTGGGCTGGAATACCTGTTCATAGGTGCCAGAAGTTGGTTGACTCCATGCAACACAGATGTACAGCAGTTCTCAGAAACAGTGCTTATACAACTAAATATTAATTAAGTGATTCAAAGGAAAGCAAAATCTTCAAACATTTTTCAGTTTATATAGTGAATGTTTGAGTTTGTAAAGAAGAATACAAACACTGCTTTTTTTTTTTGAACAGTCCAATATTCACTTTTCTTCAATTGTTTTAGAGGAACAACACAAATTTGATATATTTTTCTTCATGTTTTGATTTGGAATAGAATGTGTAGTGTTCCCAATGCATTTGTGTGTATGGAAATGAAAGCTATTAGAAGGATTTTGAGCTGTATTCACTTTTTTCAACACACTGCTATTATTTTGAACACAACTGTATATATATATATATACACACACACACACATACACATATAGTTGACGATAGAAAAAAGTCCTACCTTCATTTATACTCGCTTGTACCACAGCAAATAGTTCAGAAGATCTCTCCTCCAGTAATTGCTGGTGAATGGAAATACATCTTATTGTCCACCAGGGCAGCAACTGAAAGACATGTATTTATATGAGGTGATAGCAGAAACTATTTGTGTCTTTGATGTACAAACTGCAAAAATAAAAAAACTAAAGAAATAACAATCATACAAGTTATGTCTACAGTGACCATGTTTAACTAGGCTATTTGCCCACAGTGACCACATATAAAGGCACAGTAGTTCTTTACCAAAGATCCTATCATCCTGTCCTGCCTTGTTGCTAGGACGTTGCTAAGAGTCTCATAGCTTTACTGTTCACCTTCACCATCACAAGATCAAGCTCTCAAATGTTGAGCTCAGAGCTACTGTGTCTGGAGAAAGCCCACGTGAGGTGGTGTGAATCAGAGACATAGCTCGATACTGCGATGCTGGAGGTGAACAGTGGATGTACATTGACTTAAAAATTTATTTATACCCCTTACAATTTACCACATTTTGTCATATTACAACCAAAACCGTAAATATATTTTATTGGGAATTTATGTGACCAACACAAAGTGGCACATAATTGTGAAGTGGAAGGAAATGATAAATGGTTGTCAAACCTTTTTACAAATAAATATCTGAAAAGTGTGGCATGCATTTGTATTCAGCCCCTGAGTCAATACTTTGGAGAACTACCTTTCACTTCAATTACAGCTGCAAGTCTTTTTGGGTATGTCTCTACCAGCTTTGCACACCTAGAGAGTGACATTTTTGTCCATTCTTCTTTGCAAAAAAGCTCAAACTTTGTCAGATTGGATGGAGAGCTTCAGTGTACCGCAATTTTCAAGTCTTGCCACAGATTCCCAATTGGATTTAGGTCTGGACTTTGACTTGGCCATTCTAACACTTGAATATGCTTTGATCTAAACCAATACATTGTAGCCATGGCTGCATGTTTAGGGTCCTTGTCCTGCTAGAATGTGAACCTTCACCCGTCTCAAGTCATTTGCAAACTCTAACAGGTTTTCTTCAAAGATTGCCCTGTATTTGGCTCCATTCATCTTCCCATCAACTCTGACCAGCTTCCCTGTCTCACTCATTAACTTTCCAGCTTAAGCTGATCATTACAACTGGTTTAATTCGATGCAGCATAATACATGGGCCAACACTGATAAAGCAATTTACACTTTGAACAGCACAGTGGCTTTCATTTTCTTCATAATATTAATTTTATGAAATTATTTTTTAGATTGGCCTAAGACCACACAGTCATGAACTGAAAATAAAGCAGTATAAATGCTCAAACTAAGCAATCATTTGTATTCTTGCTGAGATTACAAGAGACGCACAGAGAAGGATTTTGTTTCAAGTGAAAAATCACAAGATTACTGGCTTGTGTACCTTATTTTATACAGGTCAACAGACAAACACTTTGTCATAGTAAAATCATATAATTGTTTGGCTATGTTATCCTTCCAAGGTTTATAGCTATCAAGTGACAAGCAACAGGACATAACAGCCTACTAAGCTGATATGATCCTGGTAAGGTTGTTGTACCATGGTATTATTTGGATCAAAGAATAATGCAGTTAGCGTTATGTCCTAAAATGCAACAGCAAAACCCTCCCATGCTGTAGCATGTGGCTATAATAAATTCCATTTCAGAAATGTGTAGTATGACATGTCTGTACTATTTCTCTCCTTATTTTGCTTACATTTAGTGTCCAGATGGAGGAATTTGAGAGGTAACACCTGTGGACCGATGTCTGTGTGTGGTTTTGTACGCTAGCAGCTTCTTCAAACCCACTTAAACCAAAAACTGGGGATTCTGGGAGTTCAAACTGAGACAAAGCATCACTGTGTTGCATGACCACGCAATTGTCATTCAAAGTGTGATAATGCTGAAAGCTGAAAATTGGCCTGGACAGGAAGGGGGTGAAAGTGTCCAGACAGGAAGTGGTTAAAGGGCACGCGTCCCTCAGGTCTAATCACAGGATCTAGTTTATTTGGAAGAATATGATGAGCAGCCCAGGCCTGCTTGTTTACCAAATGTCCCTTTCTTGACTAGTGGTTTGGTGGGGGTTTAATGAGGTGTATGAGTTGGGCTGCATTCCATAGATGGTAGTTGGAATTCTGTGTACCAATCAGGCAAGTCCATAAATGGAAGATGTAAATTTCCACAAAAATCTGGAATTCACCTGGAATCCGCAATAGGAATTGTTTCCCAGTATAGGTAGCTTGAAGGGCGAAAGGGAAACGTTATTTGTATGAAATGCATTTTCTCTAAGTACATCCTGTAGGAGGGGTGGGGCCCTTCTGTTTTTTAAATAGAGGAAAAGTCCTGGTACAGGGTACGATGGAATCATTAAATGTAAAAATGTATTAAAGTAAAAAGGTAATTTTGACATGTCTTGGCTAGGATTTCTTCTTTTAGCGGAAAACTCTGCAGGCAGCAAACAACGTTCATTGGAGATGATGAAACGGGTGGTTTTGGTCTTAAGGCTATATGAGCCTACACAAAGTCAATGGCCAATGCCACTGGTCTCTCCAGCAGGTTATTAAAGATCGATTGTAATGCAGAAAAAATGTGATCCCAATTAACAGATTAGGGGACACCGCGCAACTGTATATTCTCCAGATCCTCTAGATGCTTGTTCATAGCAATTCAATGATTACAGTGAGAATATGCAGTAGATTTGAGGCGTGCTATAAACCTATCCCTCTTAACATCTGATTTTTCCTTCATAGCCATTTTTTCTTTGAGAGCCAGGAGGTCAGCCTTCAAATCTGTTATGGCCGAGGAAAAAGTGTTTTTAATATCTGTGGCTATTGAAGTCATCTCTGCCAGTGTAAGTGGATGGTCCTCAGTCTCTGAGTCTCTTACCAGATCCTCTATGGGGGACCTGTAGCTGTCACTGATATCATTCTCTGCCCTTGTCGGCACCATCTTGCGGGGCGTGTTGTGGTCATTGTGAGACTTCGATTTGAAGATTTCCTGTATGTTGCGGGAGCCGGAGGATGATGACAGTCAACGCGGTTGAGTCCCTGAGTGGTGTTTGATCAGTCTGCTCATGTTGTAGCAGGAGAGTAGCCAGCCAATGAGCTGTATGGCTGTGGGTGTCACGGAGCTCTCTGATCAAGCCACCATCTCTTCCGAGCAACATTCCACGCTCCTTGTGCATTTTTTAAATCATGGGGTAAATCCCCTGTGTCTTCCTGTTTGTAAGACCGGTGGCTGATATGCCTTGCATTTCCTCAGCCACCTTGTCACATCCCTCCTGTAGTTCTTATGTCTGTGAGCAGTAATGCAATTCCTGCTGGCTGTAGTGGGCGGACCAGCCTTAGTCTCCAGTCTGAACTGCTAGCAGAGGCAGTGTGAACCTCCTCCCATCCAATAGTAACAGCTCTCAGCAAACCTGGAGCTGATAGCATTTAACTCCATACATGCCTGAAAACAACACAGGCTGGCTGGGGTACAGGATTTCACTGGGGATTCAGAAGGCACTGTGACAGCCCAGCAGGAAGAGAGACATCAGCTATTAACTAAAGGTGCTTCAACAAAGTATTGAGAAAAGACTGTGAATACTTATGTACATGTGGGTTTTTTTGTTTTTTATTTTTAATAAATTGCAAAGATTTCAAAATGAACTTCTTTCATGTTGTCATTATGGGGTATTGTTTGCAGACTGTTGAGGAAAAAAATGAATTTAATCCATTTTGGAATAAGGTTGTAACATAACAAAATGTGACAAAAGTTAAGAGCTGTGAATACTTTCTGGATGCACTGTATGTTGAAGTAGGTGAACACACATTCACATGGATACGCATGTACAGGTCTAGTGTACCCTGCTCACATTCAATGCAATTCCCAGAGGTTGATGGGAACTGTAGTTTCCTTTTAATGTAGCAAGAGAGGAGAGGATATGATAGAATCCCTGCTGTTACATCTCCTCCTTGGCAGAGCAGATGCTGTTATCTTTTGAATTATAGTGATGACTTCCTGAAAATTTAGTTAGACTTTTCTCTTCAATAGTAAGGAATTTCACAAATGAATTAACTGTTTAGTGTTTTGTGTAGGGGGATGTACTAATGGGTGATTGTGTTGCCTGTCCCAGAGCTTTCTTTAACCTCCTCATCTCCAGAATCATGATACACTCTGTCCCATGATCAGCTCCAGTAAATGACACACTTTATCAAAGAATACGTATCCAGGTAAAATATTGTCTGATTAGGCAGTAATACATACCAGCCTGCTATGAACCCTTAGAGGTCAAATTTTTAGTGCACATTTCTAAACATTAAAAAGTAAATCATAATTTCATTTTTTTTGTTATATTCAACGTGCAGTTATATATTTTATGCAGCATGAGGAGAATTATGCATCATAAAAATAAATTGCCTGTTAGGCAGTTGTAAAGCAGTGAAAGGGTGCATAATTAAAATCTGAACTCATTCATGTAATTATTTTAATGCAAACAGTGCAAAATTCTTTAGTAATAATCACAGTATATAAAAATAAAATGCTGGATTTGATTTTTAAACAGAAAAGCTTTTGTAACTATTCATGTTAAAGGAATATCTGATAGCTCATACCCATTGCTCATTTTGTTGTCTGTTACTGCCTCCTATTGAAAGGTCTCTCAAGGGCCCAGTAACAGACTGCACTTCTCTCTCTCTCATTTGGAACTTTACACATTGGCAAACAGGCATATTTTCAAATTAAATAAAGGCCATTTCTCTGCTTTTTAATCCCAAACAATTAGTGCATGAACAGATGAACGCAAATGAAAATCTTTAAACTTTCATCTCTAATGAAAGTTATCTGATACTCTCTTGGTCTGTGATTTTTTTTTAAATAAAAGCAAGATATCGCTTAGCTTCCTTGTTTAAAAGGCTGTGCTAAAATCCTTCATCAGTAACTCCTTAAACCACCCATCACAGCGGACCTTGCATGAAATAATGTAAGGTCTGAAGTTCTGGGAGCCCCCATCCTTAAATAAAAAAATTTAAAAAAGCCCACAAAATAAAATCATTAAAAATTAACCACTTAAAGAAAAAGGAAATAAGTACCTACCCCGACCCAAGAGGTAAGTACATTATTTCTTACCTTAATGTCATGTCCTCCAAAGTAATCTTGCTGCTGGAAAGTTCCTCCCTGCTCCAGGACTGCCAGTGACATAGGCTTTAGGGTGGACCTCACAGTTAAAATTCCATGGTTCAAGAGTTTCCTCTGCTAAAGTCTAACTGGAAACTAATACTTCTGAAACTGTAGGTCTCCAGGGTACCCTCCACATTGGACAATGGTTCCTTCCTTCAACGTTCATTCACTGAGGGGTTTATTAGTGATGTAAAGGTCAGGAAGAGGAACCACTAAACATTGTGGGAAACCCAGCAGACCAACACTCTCAGAATGTCAGACTTCAGCTGATGATTTCTGGTGAAAAAAACAGCATTTGACAGCGGAAGGAAAGGTAAGTATTAATTTGCTTCTTTTCTAGGCATGCCTATTTTGAATTGGGATAACTATTGGCAAAGTCACTTTAAGATAATTCAGATCATGTAGTGGATGTCTGTCACAGCAACTCTGCAAGAAAATCAATACATAAAATGCCTCTGCAGAGGGAGACAGAAAAGCTCCTAATTTTGCAGTCACTTATATGTTCTATGACAATGACATCCCCTGTAGCTGAATTTCCAGGCCCACCTATCTACTACAACTAGGAATTTATGCTGCTTTTTGTTTTTTTTTGTACTGTACTTACCTGCTCTGTGCAATGGTTTTGCACGGAGCAGCACCGATCCCCTTCTTTTTGGTTTTTGGGTCCCCTGCCGGCATTCCTGGCTTCTTCCCCCTGCCGAGTGCCCCCAGTAGCAAGCCTCTTACTATGGAGGCACTTGAGCAGGCTAGCTCCTGAGCAGCGCTCCTGTGAATAGACATTTTACACACACACACACACACACACTGTGGCTCAGCCTTGCCCCTTACACTCTCCTCATTGGCTCACTGGCTGAGATTGACTGCAGCAGGAGCCAATGGCTCCCACTGCTCTGTGAGCCAATGAGGAAAGAGATAGACCCGGGAGCTGAGGCTCTCATGCACATTGCTGGATCAGGATGGGCCTCAGGTAAGTATAAGGGGGTGCAGAAGGGGGAGCTGCACCCAGAAGGTTTTTTACATTAATGCATTAAGGTAAAAAACCTTCTGACTTTAGAACCACTTTAATGTACTATGTGGATTAAGTACACATTAAATAAAATTAGAACTAAAAAAGATTACACAGGCCATTTGGAGAATGCCTAAATGAACAACTGACAGTATGCAATCATCTATGCCAAACACGTCCTCAGACACAGATAATTTCTTACCTGGAATGCTGTAAGTTTGTTCCTCAGGTTCACAAGGATTACTCTGGCCAGCACTAAGAAGATTGGATTGGCTGTCAAGCTGTAGACTGACTCTCCATCAAGAACAAGCGTGCTCAGAATTGCAACACACAACGCTTTGCTCTGGAAAACATTGAAAAATACCAATCAGTTAAACTGAAGAATGCAACTATAACACATAGCTATTGAACCTGAAACTTAGGTGTATGACCTTACAGACAAGCGCACCTGAAACTGTTCATTAAGGTTCCATTTCTGGTACTCTTTTCAACTTATAAAAGTCACGGATGTTTGTGAGACATTGGGTATATTAGATTTTCTCCTACTAATCATGTGGAATAAATACAAAAATATTCTACTTTGCTAAAGCTGCACACCCGGAAATATACAGGAAAAATGTAAACATTTGAAGGGGCTCATTAATGCTTTTAGAAATGAGTAGCAAGCATCACAGACACCTGCTTACAGTAGGTAAAGGCTCAAACATAAGTTACACTTTATGGTTTAAAAAGAACAAAACAAATCTAAGCAAAACTGGATGGTGCTTTTTATTCATGGTCTTGCATTTTGGGGACCCAGCATGAATTGTCCCTATATAATATTTGCTTCTTTTGTTTTATGTGTCATCACAGTGACTGCATTGTACCTGGGATGGCATAGTAATGTTTACCATGTATGAAGGTGTTTATGGACTTTTAAGCTTTGTTCACAGGGGGCTTTTACATCCATGCCCCATGCAGGGCCATGCTTACTCACACGGGAATGGACAGGTGTTCTGCGCAGCCACATGCAAACAGCCCTGTTCATATCTTTTGGGAAACAGCCACTGCACGGACACAACCATTGTGTCCCAATATGACATCCTTGAAGGTGCGTGTCCCTAACCTACCATGGATGCATTCAGGGCTGTGCACCCGCACAGATGTCACACTGCGAGCAGCGGCTGTGTCCGTGCAGCTGCTGCATCCCAACAGACATCTACTGGACTGTCAGAACAGGAATGCAGTCAACAACTCTGCATCCCCATGCCAGTAAGGGGAACATATGTAATTGACCTGTGTGAACAAGGCCTTAATGATGCTGATTTTAGACATTTATGCACTTCAACGCAGTTTTAAAAATAGTTTGCATAATATTAAGACTGTGGGGGTTAATTTGTAATCTTGAAGAGTGTAAAATCTTGTGCAACTCTGCATAGAAACCCATCAGTTTCCAGTTTATATTGCCAAAGCTTAATTGAACAAGCCAATCTTAGAAGCTGATTGGCTACCATGTACCACTGCATCAGATTCTGAGTGCACCCGTTCTAGTGAATCTCCCCCACCATGTGTCCTAACTGCAGCAAAAAGCAATTATAGATTATTATTTATAACTGCAAGTAATTTTTATTTAATAATAGAGAAGGTAGGGAGAATGTGTTACTACTACGAAAAGTGGATGCATTTTAAAGAAAATCTGGGGATGTACATGAGCTGCCACTGTTAAAGACTACGTTTACTAAAAATAAATAAATAAATAGCACAAGGGACATTACTTACCTTCAGTGTGATCTGTCCTTTGTATTGCCATCTTCTGATTTAATATAAATCTTCCTCCACCAATGCCCCCCCCCCCTTATCTTTGGGTCTCGCAGGGATCAGTAGAACCGAGGGAACTCTGACAGACACTCATCAAGAATTCCTGACTTTGCCTGCACTTTCTGCCCAGCTCTTCTGCTCACAGAAGCCATACTACAGCTTCTTTGAATGAAACACAATCTATGAATGGAGGATGGGTGGGTTATCCCTAGAACAGTAATTGAATGGAAATGTGCCAGTGACGACCAATAGTTGACTATAGGGACTTCAGCGGGATTTCATCAATGACTGTTCCCATTTGCAAGTGGAGAACAGAATATTAAGTCAAATGACAATAAACCACCGCTGCCCCACTCTGCCAAATCCTCCACCTATTTCTATTTGCCCAATGTATACCATTGTAAATACTAACTACCATATAAAAAGCCATCAACAATGCTGCCCACAGCTACATCACCAACCTTATCTCGACGTATCGCCTAAATCCTCCACCCTGCTCCTCCCAAGACCTCTTTCTCTCTAGTTACCTCGTAATGGTTAAACTGGATGGACTTTTTGTCTTTTTTCAGCCAGACTAACAATGTAACATTCTTCCCAAGCATGCCTCAAAGACTTCTCCAGAACCTCTCCCTCCCCTGGACGTCCCTACTCCAATCTGCCATGTTATCTCCTACCCTGTCCGCCTCTAAGCGATTCCTGAGAACGGATTTGTTTAGAGAAGTCTACCCCACCTCCACCTCAAAACTGTACATTGACACCTCCATCAGCTCATACCCCACATCTATTATCTTTTGTACAACCTACCCACTTTTAGATTGTAAGCTCCACAATCCTTCTGTATTGAACTGTATTGTAACTATACTGTCTCCCTTTATATCATAAAGTGCTACACAAACTGCTGGTGCTATATAAATCTGGAATAATATTAATATCTTATAGGGAAGATTCCAATACAAAACAAACACCATCCGGGTAAAATGTCTGCAGTATTACTAGTACACCTAATGTTTGTACTATTGCTAGTCCCTTCAAGAGAAACCCTCCAATATTATATGACATTAGAATGGAACAGGCAGGGACAGAGCACTGTCACCCTACAAGAAGCAGTGCCTGCACAGACTATCATGTCTAGCAAGATCAGCATATATTATTTCAAAGATAGCTATAGATTACAGAATATTTAAAATGACTTGAAGTTATGTTTACATGAACATTAAACTACTATTTCAATGTGAATTTTCTGTGGTTTTGTACACATTTTCATTTTTTTCTTCCAAGCAGGGTCAGCCACACACGGATTAAGATTTGACATTTCAATCAGTGTATAGCCAGCTCCACTCCTTATCCATTGGTACTTATTTTAAAGTGGTCAAAAAAATGTTTAGGCATTGGTATTGGCCCCTCACCCCCCCCATACTTACCTGAGCTCTCATTCGAGTCAGCCCTGTGCATATCTGCAGCTTCTCCCTTCCCTCACTTCTGGGTCCCACAGGCTTTGCTTCCCACTGCTGTCAATCAAAGCCAGTGACTAGGGAGCAGGGCCAAGTCCTGCTGTTTGGATACAGAGATGGGGCTCAGGAACGAGCACACATGGGAAGCGGATTCCTACTGAGGGCATTAGCTAGAGAGGAGGCGCCAGCAGGGGACCCAAGAGAGGAGGTTTGAGGCTGTTCTGTGCAATTCTATTGCACAAAGCAGGTAATTATAAGCATGTTTGGTTTTTTTTTGGTTTTTTTTTTCCTTTACAACTCATAACTTTTTTTCATCCTAAAATCGTTCATTTCACAAAAATAAGTCCCCAAGATGTTTACTCTTTAATTTTCACATGAAGTGAATTTGATTCTGTCAGAAGTCCTGTTCAGCGCCTTTCACACTGGTGTGCCTTTGCCATACTAAAGCAACAAAAATGCATGAAAATTATTATATGGGAACACCTCAAAAGTGCATAAAAAGCACATCACATCTGTGTTTTTGGAGCATTTTTTGAGCCACATGTCTATGTTTCACAAGTGCAAGCTTGGAGTCAGGAAACCAAAGTGCACCAAAAATGCATAAAAAAAATAAAATATGCATGTTTTTAAGTGCACCAGTGTGAAAGGGCTCTTTTTTTTTATCTCCACCTGAAATTACCTTTTCTTTCTTCACCCGCAAGCATAACATTTGATGGAGTATTTGTAAATTGACTTTTACATGCAGTATGTCATTAGGGTTAATAAAATAACACTAATAGTGATAGAATAGCACTAGTAGTGGAAAAATACTACTACTCACAGAGCTGACTAAACAAAGCGTGGTATGCAAGTTTATGCATAAAAATCTGAGTGTTATTAAGTACCTAGACATGGCATCAAACAAGTGGATAAAAGATTTGTTAACTGAGCCTACAATGCCAGAATAAAGATGTCTACTGCTGTGTTATATAATCCATTCTGCTCTGTAAAGTCTTTGTCATGAATTAAGATTTTTTTGTACAACAAAGCCTGTTTATACAGTACATCTAGTAAACAGATATAAAACAATCATTTAACCACCTACCAACCGCTCACAATAATTATACTGCAAGCAGGTGACAGGTACAGACACAGTCACATACCTGTATGTTGGCTGTGCATTGACGCGCAGCACGCCACTCCTGTGACCGAGATGCCCACTGGACACAGATTATTGTTACAGAGATTAGCAGATTATTGGGGTACCATGTGCTTTCTATGATTGGTCATTATTATTATTATTATGCAGGATTTATATAGCACCAACAGTTTGCTCAGCGCTTTACAATATAAAGGGAGACAATACAGCAACGACACAGTTCAATACAAGAAGGTTAGGAGGGCCCTGCTCCTTGGAGGGGCTGTTGGTACAAAAAGGTAAAAACTGTGAGGGATAAATTGATAGGAGTAATAGAAGATTCGGTTATTAGCTGAAGGGGGGATAGGCTTCCCTGATGAGATAGGTTTTCAGAGATCACCTAAAAGTGGGCAGAGTAGGCGATAGTCGGATAAATTGGAGTAGAAAGTTCCAGAGGATGGGGGAGGCTCTGGAGAAGAGCATGAGAGCAGAAGACAATGGCTCAAGAGAGCAGGAGGTTGTGGGAGGAGCGGTTTAGGTGATATTTGGAGACAAGATTGGTGATGTAATTTGGGGCAGAGTTATAAATGGCTTTATATGTTATTGTTAATGTTTCAAATTTTATTCATTGGGCAATGGGAAGCCAGTGGAGGGATTGGCAGAGAGGGATGGCAGATATGGAACGGTTAGTAAGGTGGATGAGTCTGGCAGCAGCAATCATGATAGACTGAAGAGGGGATAGCCTGTGATTAGATAGGCCAATGAAGAGGGAGTTACAATAGTCAAGGCGAGAGATAACAAGAGAGTGAATAAGTGAATAAGAACAGGCGTATTTTGGAGATGTTGCGGAAGTTAAGTCTACAAGATTTGGACAGTGTTTGAATTTGGGGCTGAAAGGACAAATGGGAGTCCAGGATTACACCGAGTACCCTGGCATGAGGGGAGGGACTGATGGTTGTATTATTGATCTTGATGGAGAAGTCAGAGGAGGGAGCACAGGCTGGAGGGAATAGTTTGAACTCCGTTTTGGAAAAATTTAGTTTGAGGAAGTGGAGTGACATCCATGCTGATACGCTCCTTCCTTACCCCAGACACCACTAAACTACTCATACACTCCCTGATTATCTCACGCCTTGACTACTGCAACTCCCTCCTCACCGGCCTACCCCAGTGCAAACTCTCCCCGCTTCAGACCATCCTGAACTCAGCTGCCAGACTCATCCACCTCACCAGCCGCTCCACCTCTGCCACCCCCCTCTGCCTCTCCCTCCACTGGCTCCCCATTGCCCAACGCATTAAATTCAAATTGCTCACCCTGACCTATAAGGCCATTCACAACACTGCCACTAACTACCTCACCGACCTGATTCCCAGGTACCACCCTACCCGTACCCTTCGCTCTTCACAGGACCTCCTTCTATCTTGCTCCCTGGTCTCCTCCTCCCACGCACGACTGCAAGACTTCTCCAGGTCCTCCCCCATCCTCTGGAACTCACTACCCCAATCCATCAGACTGTCACCTTCCCTCCTCACCTTCAGGCGCTCCCTGAAAACCCACCTCTTCAGGGAAGCCTACCCCACCCTCACCTAACAGCCGCTGCCCTTCCCTCCTCCTACCACTCCATCCCCCACATCCATTTCCTCCTGTACCACTACCCCCTCCCTCCTAGATTGTAACCTCAAAGAGTAAGGCCCACTTACCCCTTGTGTGCTGTTTGATGTTACTGTACTGTTTCATATATTGTCCCCCCCTCTATTGTACAGCGCTGAGCAAACCCTTTGGCGCTATATAAACTCGATAAATAAATATGTCACTTAGTAGGTTATTAATGCGAGAGGAGACTGAAGGAGTGAGGTGAGGAGTAGAAAGAAAGATTTGTGTGTCATCAGCATAGAGATGGTACTTAAAGCCAGTTTATCAAGTGACCAAGGGAGGAGAAGTAGATGGAGAAGAAAAGGGGTTGAAGGACAGAACCTTGAGGGACCCCTACAGAAAGAGGAAGTGGAGAGGAGGAAATAGAGTTATAGGTAACGCTGAAGGAGCGCTGCGATAGGTAGGAGGAGAACCAGGAGAGAGCAGAGTCTTGGAGGCCAAGAGAGTAGAGTTTTTGAGGAGGAGGGGATGGTCAACAATATCAAAAGCCACAGAGAGGTCAAGTAGTAAGAGTATGGAGTAGTGGCCATTGGTTTTAGAAGTTAGTAAATCATTAGTGAGTTTTAGTACGGCAGTTCCAGTGGAGTGCAGTGAGTGAAAGCCAGACTGTAAAGGGTCAAGAAGATTGTTGTCAGTGAGGTAGGAGCTCAGGTGATTGTAAACTAAGCGTTCTAAGAGTTTAGAGGTAAACAGGAGCAGGGAGATGGGTCTTAAGTTGTTCAGGTTTATGGGGTCCAGCGAGGGCTTTTTAAGTATGGGAGTGATCTGTGTATGCTTTAGAGGGGTGGGGAAGGCACCATTAGAGAGGGTGGAGGTGGAGAAACTAGAGAGTTAAAAGCAGAGAAGGGACGACGAGGACTGGGCGAGAAGGTATTAATAAGAGTGACAAAGTAGACTTGTATGGCAGCATGGAGGGAGGAATTGTATGTTAAAAAAGCAGATTTATATAGGGTGAATGCTTGCTGAGATTTGGTTTAAGACCACATTCGCTCCACTGCACGACTATGTCGCTTAAGATTTCTGGTGTCATCAGTCTGCCACGGTTGTAATGGTTGGGGCCTGATACTTCATGTAGTTAGAGGAGCAAGTGAGTCTAGTGTGGATGAAAGCAAACTGTGGTAGACAGCAGTGGCTATGTCAGGGCAGGACAGGGGAGAGATTCTGTCATACAGGCGGTCAGTTGCAGAGTGGAAAAGAGAAGGGTTTAAGTTGTGAAGGTTTCTACGGGTAATTGTTTTATGCTTGGAGGGATAAGTGTTTGAAGACGAGGACACTGGGAAGGTGATGAGACTGTGATCAGAGAGAGGAAAGGGGATGTTTGTGAGGTTGTAGGGAATGCAAAGATGGGAGAAAACAAGGTCTAATGTATTCCCATCAGAGTGAGTGGAGAACTGTATCCATTGTGTTAAGGCAAAATATGAAGTTAGGTTGAAGAGATGGGATGTAGCTGGGTTGTTCACATTAATTAGGATGTTAAAATCTCCAAGAACGATAGTGGGTATTTCAAAGGAGAGAAAGTAGGGTAGCCAAGCAGAGAAGTCATCAAGAAAGAAAGAGATCCAGGAGGCTAGTAGATCACTGAAATCCTCAGAGAAATGTTAGAAAACAGCCGAATGCAGTGAGTCTCAAAAGAAGATAGGGATAGAGAGGGAGGGTTAGGGAGGACTTGAAAGGTGCTCAGTGGGGATAGAAGCAAAGCAACTCCACCTCCTTTACGACCACTGGGTCTGGGTGAGTGAGTCCAGAGAAGGCCTCCATAGAAAAGTGCTGCAGGAGAAAAAGAATCTGAGGCTTGAAGCCAGATTTCTGTAATTACAAGTAGGTTAAGGGAGTGGGAGAAAAAAAGGTCATGGACAGAGGTGAGCTTATTACAGACAGAACGGGCATTCCTCAGTGCACAAGAAAAAGGGAGGGTGGTTTTTAGGAGCATGGGGATTGAAATTAAATTGAGTGGATTGCAGCTATTCCCAGAGGAAGGAGGATGCCTGGTATGGGGGTGAGATACTGCAGGACCAAGGTTTGGGGAGATATCCCCAGAGGTTAGGAGAAGAAGGAGAGTGAGGAAAGTAAGGTGGGAGCGGGATGTATATGAGTGCACATGCCTTCCTGTCCTGGTGTTTGGGTCAGCAGGTGAGTAAAGTATTAGCAAGAGGTGATGAGAGCAGTAGTAGGGAGATGGTAGAAGTGAGGGTGATATGTATAAGCTTTGGGGTGGAACAGAGGGGTAAAGAAATTAGATTTTGAGGACAGAGGATAGTAATTTGAAAAGGAGTAGAGGGGGCATATTAAACATTACATGGAGTGGGAATCAGACTTGAAGGCAATGTTTCCCAGGGTGTTTCCTTGCAGCCCATCCAGCGTGCAGTAGAGTTCTTTGTTGTATCTTCCTGCTGCTTTACACTCCAGCAGAAAATCCAGTGCTGTGTTCAACTGCTGCTTCACACTCCAGCAGAAAATGCACTGCTGTGTTCAACTGCTGTTTCACACTCCAGCAGAAAATGCACTGCTGTGTTCAATTGCTGTTTTGCACTACAGCAGAATATGCATTCACGCAGGACAATGCCCCGTCTGCGACTGTACCAATCCCCCCCCGTCTGTGACCTCCCTCATAAGCTGGTCTAAATTTATAGGGAGATGATCAAATGAGCGACTCTTCTCCACCCCAATTAGGAACTGATAAGGATCACATGAATTTGGGGGGAGGCTGATCAAAACCAGACCAGCCACAGGCCAAAGTCATAAAAGATGATTGATTCTCTAATCGGAGAAAGGCAAAGGAGGTGAGAATCAATCACCACAAACAAACAAAAAGAGGACTAATTATCCTGTGTTTTGCAGAAAGTCAGTGCGTAGCAGGGAGACAGTTTAAGGTAGAGATCATAGCGATCACATGAATACAATGTAAACAGTCACAATGGTTTCCATTCATGACTGCTTGGTGAGTGTTGTGAAGCTGTGACTGGCTCACAGCCATCACATGGTACCAAGCTACCTGTACCATGTGATTAGCTGTACCCAATCACATCATGTCAACAGTAACTAAAATAATAGCTAAGATATTTCTTAAATTACTACATACACAGCTTTTCACTTTCCCAAACATTGGTCCGGCACAGAAAGGCCTCGTCACACATCCACAGAATGTCCTTCTTAACATTGCCTCCACAGCAGTGACTGACACAGAGACCATGGCTGGACTACCTCCAGTGGGGCGTCAACTTCAAGAACTATAAATAATAATAAAGTGCAGCGCTAGAAAAATAGGTGAAATTATAGTCCCAGAAAGGTTCGGTATAGAGCAATATTGTGAATCATGCCAATAAGCGTATCCTTATCTTGTGATGATCCGTGTAAGTGATAAAGTTATGCGCTTACCAGAAGCGAATAGATAATGCGCATTGATAACTCAAATTAGTGAGGTATGCGTCTGGGACATCCGTCTCCAATAGGGCAGATCCGCAGTGGTTGGTATCTGCTCCAGAGATCTCCTTTATGGGTCAGCAGGGTCAAGCCAGCTGGTGACAGGAATTCCCCTCTCTGGATGTTGAAGAGCTTCCCAGATTCTGCATACTTAAAAGACTCCATGTACGGAGTCATAGAAAATGCTCATAGCGTAATATTGCCAAGAAGTTTGAATTTATTCAAAAAGCAAGTTTCACAGTAAAATTGTAAAAAGGTATAAACAGGTACACTGACCAGTAATATGGGTTACCACCGGACCTGAATAAGGCTCTGGTGGTTTACAATATTGCTCTATACCGAACCTTTCTGGGACTATAATTTCACCTCTTTCTCTAGCGCTGCACTTTATTATTATTTATGCTATATTTAAGGTTTTATGTGGTTACCTGAGTGTATCAGCTGCTATGGGAGAGCGCTCTCTATTGTTACATTTTACTAACCTCAAGAACTGCCCTAGCAGCACTGACTTACACACAGTAACCCTTGTCTGACTCCAGGCTCTCCCCTTTGTCAGGCAAAATTGCCTGACTTAACTTGCCTACCTGTTCTCCTGGGCATTCCCAATGTCCACAACCATTACATTTTCCCTCCTTATAATAGCAGTTGTTATTTAAATGCAACCACTTGATGAATTTTATATGAGATGTTCTAAAATATTGTAGTAGTTTATTTAAATGAAATTAGGTGGTTGATGACTTACTATAGATCGCATACATTACCAGGAGGTGTGGAAATTAAAAAAAAAAAAAAAAAAAACTACTTGTCCAAGGGACTAAATCAGGGTCCCAACCTTGGAGTGTGACGAGTACCGATTGGATGCTCAAAAGAAAAGGTGAGTGTTGGGCTCTCTTAACGCTCAGCAGAAGCACATCTGTTGAGTGAGTAAATGAGGTGCCACCACCAATGAGGAAAAAAAAAAAGTATTCCTTGAGGTTAGTACAAATGCATGCTGTGCACCCAAATCAAGCTCCAGTGTCTGCTCCGGTAAAGAATAAGTTCACCTTTTAAAAAATAAATAAATAAATGCACATTTTTTTGCAGGTAAAAAAAAATGTGCATTTACTTTTATTTTATTTTTTTTTATTTAGGAGCCTGGAAAGGACTCCTGCAGACTCTCAGTGTATCTGTCTGTTCGTACATCATATGGGCAGGCAGTTTCAGACTAACAGGAAGAATCATTGAACTACCTGCGCTAATTCATGGAGAACTACAAGTCGACATCCACAAAGGATGTCGGTTCTTGTAGTTGATTCATTCACAGAACTCTGTCAATGAATGACGTGGCCGTGTGGGCAGAGCCCTGCACAGCTGCACTCTTTTCAAAAAGTGATAGCTGGTACGGGGAACTTCTCCCCATACTGCTGTCACACAGAGGATCCCCGAGCCGCTGCAGGAGTGGGAATATGTTTCATGTTCCAATGTAAAAACAGGTGGAACATATAACATGTTCCCGAAGTTGAAGTTAACCCTAAAACCTTTCACTGCCAGAGCAATTTTTGCAATTTTTGCAATTTTTTTGCACACATTTAAAAATAATTTTAGGCCTGAATTTTACATAAAACATTCTATATTTTCTGAAAGCAGATAACCTAGAGAATAAAATCATGGTAGTTTTTTTTTTTTCTTTTTGTATTTTGTATTTTGTATTTTATTAATTTTAAACAGTATAAAACAGAGGCAACAAAACACGCCCACGCAGGGGCTATCAATTGCACCGATAGAAAATGCATAATAGAGCAGACAACGCTCTAATTCCAATAAGGCAAAACGTATGCCCACGTAGGGGCTATCAATGGCACATAGGTAACAATAACATCAGTGAAACTCAGATTATCGCAACTAAAGACAGCTGTCCACTGTCACATCAAAACAAACAGAAAAGGAAAGAAGAAAAGCAGAGAAGAAAGAAAGAGAAAAAAAAAAAACAAAAAAAACAAAAACACACACCAGAGAGCAAGGGTCCATGAGCGCCAATACAAAACTCCATCACCTCCATACACTGGCCGGGGGGAGCGTGGGAAAGGCATATTGCAACCATGGCTCCCATATTTTCAAAAATTTATGTTGAGAGTCGTTGCATATACTCGACATCTGTTCATTGAGCATCATAGTAGTCATACGATCCCGCACCCCCTGAAAAAGTACAAACGGACTCTTCCAGGCCTGGGCAATTGTCCTAGTGGCCGATAAAAACAAATAGGAAGCCAACCGCTGCTGACGAGCCAAGAGGCCCGGTATGGGGCAATGAAGCAAAGCATACCGAGCATCCCGGCGTATGGAGAGATGAAACAAAGTGAAAAGGAGGCCAAACACACGAGACCAAAAACAAACCAACCTCGGGCATGACCACCAGATATGCAGTACATCGCCACGATGGCCACAACCCCGAAAACATCGATCACTACAGGCAGGGTTAGCCTGGGCCAAACGAGCCGGCACCCAATACCAACGAAACAATACCTTATAGGCTGCTTCCAGCGTGGTCGTATTAAACGAACATTTAGCTATGAGGGACCAGGCTTTATTCCAGTCCTCCGGATCCACAGCCATTCTCAGGTCGCGTTCCCACTGAACTACATATGAAAGAGAAGTGTGCGACGAGCATCTGTTCAAAGCTGCGTAAAGAAGGGAGATAAGGCCCGGGGCGCCCGGACGCTGCTGGCAAAGCCGTTCAAAGGCAGATGTCTGATATGGGAAAGCAGAAGTGGCCCTCAGCGAGAGTAGCCAGTGCCGCAATTGAAGGTACCGAAAAAATTCCGCTGGGGGAACATCCCGAGACTCCCGGAGGACATTCCAGGTGGGAAAGGACCGAAAAATCAAAAAGTGTCGCACCTGTGAGAAACCATGAGCCACCCACCAAGAAAATGCCCTCGGGTGATCTAGACCCGGCAGGAAAAGAGGGTTATTAACGATTGGAAGCAAGGGCAAGAAAGGTGACATCAGGCCACTGGAGTAACGTACCGAGTCCCAGACTCGTAGGCCATGGAGCAACATCGGACTCAGCGCCGTAGGGCGCAGGGCAGGGGGAAGCCATAGAAGTGTCGATAGTGCGATAGGGGCACAATTAGGCAGTTCCAGCAGGACCCAGAGAGGAACATCGGAGGAAGCGTGCAACATAGACAGCGGGGCAATTTGGCTCGCCTGATAATACTTAGTTACATTGGGTACCCCAAGACCACCTTGGAGTCTATGAGCAAAGAGCGTATTTCTAGAAACTCTGGGATGCTTATTGGCCCAGATAAAACGCATAAACTTCGCCTGAAGCAACCGAAGAAAATGAGGGGGAACCCGCACTGGGAGGGTGCGAAAATAATATAACAATTTCGGCAAGATGGTCATTTTCACTGAATGAACCCGTCCTATCCAAGACAGGTGCGGAAATTGCCAGGAATGCATAAGAGAAGATAAGGAGCTAAGCAAAGGATAATAATTTGCAGCAAAAAGGGAGTCATAGGTGGGGGTCAAGCGAATGCCCAAGTATTCAAGAGAAGAGGAAGCCCACCGGTAAGGGAAGTGGGATTGTAGGCGCGAAACCAAATCTGAAGCCAAAGTAATATTGAGAGCAACGGTTTTATCCAAATTAATACGTAGACCCGAGATCAAGGAAAAGCGCTCAAGAACCCGTTGCAAATTAGGAAGCGTCGTCAGAGGATTAGTAAGGGTCAAGAGGGCATCGTCCGCAAAGAGGCTCAGCTTAAACTCCTGTCCCGCGTATGGAACCCCCGATACATTGCAGTCGGTCCGGAGCGCTAAAGCCAGTGGCTCAAGCGCCAGGACAAAGAGCGCCGGGGACAGCGGGCAGCCCTGCCTCGTCCCTCGCCCAACAGGAAAGGGATCCGAGAAATACCCAGCGTATTTAACGGAAGCCGAAGGAAAGGAATACAAGGCTTGAATCCAAGAGAGAATAGAATCCCCGAAACCCCAGCGAGACAGCACAAACCGCAGATATTCCCAGGATAGAGAATCAAAAGCTTTATATATGTCCAAGGACAGTAAGAATCCTGGTATTTTCCGTTGTTGCAGAAAATGTATAAGATGGACCACCTTACGGACATTATCACCCGCCTGCCTCCCGGGGACAAACCCTACTTGGTCCCTGTGGACCAGGCTACACAAATATTTATTGATGCGAAAACTAAGGATCTTGCCCAATATTTTCAAGTCTTCATTAAGAAGAGAGATGGGCCGGAAGGCTTGCGGTTCCTGGACATCAGCGGTCGTCTTAGGAATCATAGAGATATGTGCCCTAAGTGCGTCCGGAGAGGGCAAGGAGCCCTGTCGTAACTCATTAAAGTAGGCAGCTAAAAAGGGCGCCAATAGGGCTGAGAATTTTTTATAATAGAGACCGGAGAAGCCGCCTGGACCTGGGGCCGCGGTGGACCGTAAAGATTTGATTGCTTGTAGCACTTCTGGTACGGTGACATCTGCGTTGAGGGCCACCTGTGCTGCCTCGGTTAATCCAGGAAGATGGAGGTCCTGAAAGAATGCCTCTGCCTGGGCCACAGGGAAGGGATCTGGGGCAGCATAGAGGCGCGAAAGGAAGTCAGAGAATCGGGAAACAATCTGCTGGGGATTAGAAGTACAGCCACCCGTGGAAAGTCGAAGCCGAATCGGTTTATGGGGTTTCCCCACAGAATTGAGTTTCCTGGCTAGCATGGGACCGGGCTTATTAGCACAGGAATAGAATTTATGTTTGGTCCAACGCAAGGCCCGTTCCGCCTCCGAAGAGGCAAGGAGGTCCAATTCTGTCGCCAGAGCGTCCCGAGCGCGTTTATGGGCCACGGATGGAGATGACTTCCAACGCGCATCCGCAGAGGCCAGGAGCGAATGAAGCTCCGAGAGTCGACGTTCCCGCTCCCGCTTCCGGACTGCAGCCAGCTGTATAACATGACCCCGCACCGTGGCCTTATGCGCTTCCCATAGGGGCACTGCTGAAGAGACCGATCCTGAGTTTTCCGTAAAGTATGTCCGTAAGAAGAATTCTATTTCTTGTCAGGTAGCCTGAGTGGTCAGTAAAGAGTCATTGATGCGCCAATGAAAAGGTCGTCGTTCTGACCCGGAAAGGGCAAGGAGGAGTACCAAAGGATCATGGTCTGACCAGGGTGAAGAGGGAATAGTTATCCGCCGGACCGAGGGGAGTTGCTGGACCTGCATGAATATATGATCAATTCTACAAAAACTGTCATGAGGGTTAGAATAGAATGTAAAGTCGCGTTCAGTTGGATGAAGTTCCCTCCAGACGTCCGCTAGCCCCGCCGTCCGCAAAAGAGAGCGCATACGTTCCTCCAGCACCAAGTCATGAGAGGGGGTCGCTCCTTGTGCGTAGCGCCTATCCAGTGTGGAATCTAAGGTAACATTCGAATCCCCCATAACAAGAAGAAGACCTTTAGAGTGTCGAGAAATAATGGTGCAAAGATGCGAAAAGAATTTATGCTGGAAACGGTTAGGCGCGTAGTAAGAGACAAAGGTAACCTCCTGGTCCCAGAGGGTGCCTTGCAGAAGCAAATACCTGCCCGTGGGGTCCGCTATATTCCGAGCACAAAGGGGAGATTGCGTTTAAAAGCTATCAGAACACCCCGACGCTTCTCAGGAGCCGAGGCCGTGTAAAAGATGGGATAGTGAGGTGAAAGATAACGCGGAGCGGAGGACTGAGAAAACCTGGTCTCCTGTAGACATACCACATCAATTTGTTGCGACTTGAGGTGATGAAAAACTTTAGCCCGTTTCTGAGGCGAATTGAAGCCCTGAACATTTTGTGAATGTATTTTCAAAAGGGGTGAGGCCATGGCGGTATCAACGCAACACGCTCAGCAGAAAAAAGCCCAAAGCAGCCAGCAATTTCCACTCCCAATGGCGATCGGACCATGGCGTCCCGGAACCCTGCAGAAAACAAAAACAAAAAAAAACAGAGAAAAAGAGAAGAACAAAGAAAGAAAAAAAGAAAAGACACAAAAAATATACACAACAGTGCAATCGTGTCACACCAATGGTGACGTGCATCCTACACATGAAGGATACAGTTAGGGGTAACTCTACCACCGGACACATGGCTGCAAATGGAAACATCAAAACAGAAGCCCTCAGGGGGCAAAAAGGCAATGTACATAATAGAATATAGTAAATCTTAATAAACTAAAAGTCCCAGGAGCAGGAACCTCCGCGACGACCTCCCCATAGAAACCCGGAGAACCACAGGGGCCAACCCCCCTCCACCCAACCAGGCCCACCGGGTCAACCTCCCACCCCGGAGCCCAAGGGAACCATCACCCAATGCCACAAACGTAGACCCAAGCACCATCACATGGACCCAAAACAGGCTGCGGCAGCAAAAAGTCCCGATTCCTAAGTCCAGGAAGAGACTCCCCCCCCCCCCCCCAACCCGGGATGAAACCCAAAAGGGCAAGCCGGAGCAGTCTCAACCTAGAATGTCGACAAACCGGGGAGGCCCTAAGGGCCAAACTCACGATCTCGTCAGGGTAGTCCCTCGGTGAGACGATATGTGGGAGTTCCAAGGCGCATCTTCAGCCTGGAGAAGAACAGGAAGGACTTGATCGCGAAGGGGTCTGAGGGAGAGCCCCCCTCCTGTTGGACGACCGCTCCCAGATGCGGCCCAGAGGGGGCGGCCTTGCCGAGGATCCAGATGAATGAGCCGGGCTCCGATCAGCAGCTTCCGGCGAGGGAAGATGTAGAGATTCTAGGAGAGAATGGGCCTCCTCCGGCGTAGCCACAGAATGACTGCGGCCCTGGTAGGTGAAGGTGAGGCGGAACGGAAAGCCCCAGGCATATTTAATTCTGTGTTTCACCAGGACCGAAGTGAAGGGCTTCAACTGGCGTCGCTTCTGGAGAGTGGTCTGAGAGAGGTCCGCGAAAAGCTGGTAGCGGTGCCCCTGGAAGCTAAGATCAGGGTTATTTCTGGCCGCCAAGAGGATAGTTTCCTTAGTGCGGTAATAAGTAAACTTGATGATAATGTCCCTCGGGGGCCCATCCGGTCGTCTGGGGCCCAAAGAACGATGTATGCGGTCAAATTCGAGCCGGTCAATGGGAATAGCGGGTGTCAGCTCCTGAAACAGAGCAGTAGCAGTGGAGGTAAGATCCGTGACCGTTTCCGGAATACCCCTTAACCGCAAATTGCCACGGCGGGAACGGTTTTCGAAATCCTCAAGCCGCAGTAGTGCATCCGCCAATTCCTTCTTAAGGTCGCACAGGTCCTGTTCGTGAGTTTCAATGACTGTGGCCGCAGCGTCCATTTTATCTTCGAGATCATTCGTCCGATTGCCCAAATCCCGAATTTCAAGCGAAAGACGGTCGGCCAGCTTGGAGGTAGCGGAGGACAATTCTGATTGCAGCATACTTTTAAAGCGGCGCAGGAGCTCGGCATCCCGCAGGGATGGAATGTGCGACCGCCGGGATGGCTCGGGATCCAGGTCCTCCCCACTGCCAGGATCCATCTCACCTGCAGGTAGTGATGGCAGGGGACCCAAACTTGCAGCCAGGGCTTCAGCTGTTGTCCCGGGCGAAAACCGCGAATCCGCGGCCGGGGTCCTGGAAGCCTCCGGCGGCCGGCCCAAAATCGAGGCCGCGGCTTCACCCGCGATCTCCGGCGGGTAGGCCGCAACCTCCCGAACGGTCCGCCGGACGCTGGAGGTGCGGGGGGCCGGGGTTTTTTTCCCCATCAGGGTGCTGGAAGGACAGGGGGCCAGGGAGGAAGCGGAGGGACCCCCCCTGAGGGTCAGAAATCGGCCGATGTGTCCGGTGGCTGAGACAGTAAATTAATAGGCAGCCATCCTGGCTGCTGCTCAAAATCATGGTAGTTTTAATTTTTTTACGTCACACGATATTACCAAAAATGTCTAGGTAAAGCAACATTTCAGTAAAAAACAAAACAGATGCCCAGCATGCCAAACCTTAAATTTGTGTGTGCCTGTGAAATGCTGACAAACTTTAGTACACTATATTTTCTATAAGCAGAGGATTAATAGCCCCTATAAGCCAGCAGTTTATTGTTTCGGAGGAGGTCTGGTGCTAAAAATATTGCTCTCATTCTGGTCTGCACAGCGACACGTAACATGTGTTTCGCAATCAACTTTTTCATTCGTAGACACCCCTGAAATGTGCATGTACATGTGTATATGTGGAGGTGGAGGGCATCAAAAAAATTTTTTATTTTATTTTTTGGGGGGGGGGGGGGGGATTTTATATGCTTGGGTGTAACACAGAATCAGTCCCAGAGGATTGCAACCTTGGCAAACTGATGACACCAGAAATCTCAAGAGACACAGCAGTGCTCTTGAACGACTGTGGCATAAAACAAAATATCTGCAAGACTCCACCCTATACAAATCTGCCCTTCTAATATAGACTTCCTGCCTTTATGCTGCCAACCAAACCAACTTTGTAATTTTTTTTTAATACCTTGTCATCTCTTCTCTACCTTTACCTCTATACTTTGTCCCACACCACCTCGAGACCGATGAAATTTGCAAGGACATTCCCACTGTACACATATCTTCCTCACTTAACATAACCTGACAGCATTCAATACTTTCCTCTTTTGACCCGGCTACTACAGAAGATTTTATCAAACTTTTCTCAGATGAACAACTAACCAACTGTCCTGTTCCCTTGCAACTACTAAGGCCACCTTCTTCTTCTATCCTATGCTCTCTCACTTACATCTTAAATCTCTCCCTCTCTACTGGCACCATCTCCTCCCCTCTAAAGCATGCACAAATCACTCCCATACTTAAAAAGCCCTTACTGGACCCCACCAACCTGAACAACTTAAGACCCATCTCCTTGCTCCCATTTACTGTTAAAATATTAGAATGCTTAGTCTACAATAGTCTGAGCTCCTACCTCAGTGAAAGCAACCTTCTTGACCCCTTACAGTCTGACCTTTTGCTTGCAGCACTCCACAGACCCAGCCCTACTAAAACTCCCTAACAATTTACTAACTGCTAAAACCAACAGCCACTACTCCATGCTCTTACTACTAGACTTTTCTGCAACCTTCAATACTGTTGGCCACCCACTCCTAAATAATCCCCACTTCCATTGGTATCCAAGGTTCTCTTCTTTCCTGGTTCTCCTCCTATTACAACGCTTCCATCAGCTCATCCCTCCCATTTATTAACTTTTGTAACACTTGCCCCACCCTATTAGATTGTAAGCTGGGCCCTCTTAACCCTTTCGTCTTTTATTGGATGGTAACTGTACTCTCTCCCTTTATATTGTAAAGTGCCCTGCAAAGTGTTGGGACTATATAAATCTTATATAATAATAAAAAGAGATGCTGTGTCTATATGTCAGGATCAGTATGGTACAGGAATCACTGGAAAGCAGTACTGTTTTTTAATTTGAAAATAACCCAAGAGTATTAAGTCTTCTGTGTACTTAGGTCTCCTTAAGCTATCTCTCCTCTTTTTTTCCCAGCCTAATACCCTCCAGCATCAACAAAGCCAAATAAAAATAGGTTTTCTGAGGGAAGACCTAGCTCAGCTTGTCTCTTCCTATAAAATAAGACTGATGCCTTTAGCGATGTTGTGGATTTATAGCACACAGCCATTTTTCAGAGAGAAAAATCACACACCAGAGAGAACAATGCAGTCTCATCACACTGAAATTTGCTATATTTGTTTCTTCTATTTAACAGAATTTGCATATCACTTTTTTCTTTGAGCACACACTTATGACATTCTTGACAATAAAAATATAGCTGTGAATCAACACAAAAGAAGCTAGAAAAGCAACCCAGCTGTAAACAAAACACCATTTCCTGTGATGCTTAGCTGTGTAATTAGTCTTGGACATATGCATTACTGTATTTAGGTGAAGAGAACAGCCTGAGAACAGACCTTGCATGGAAAAATGAAACTATTACCTACATCCCAGTTTTTAAACGTAAGGCTCAATGCACACTAGCTTTGTTTATTTAACTAAAAAAGCTGGAATAAATGCTGGATAGAAAACACTGGTAGTAGCGTTTTAGTAGTGTTCAGAAGCGTTAGAGTTTTTTAGCGTTTTTATAGTACATGTAGAGGAAAAAAATTAAAAAGGTAGAAAAAAGCTGTTAGGAGCACTTTAGTAGCGTTTAGTCTTTTTTTTTTTTTTGCTGGAAAAATGACCTACAAAAACAATTTTTTTTTTGCTCCTAGATGCTGAAGCTCAAAAAATGCTAATGGACTAAAGTAGTGTGCATGGACAAATGGGATAACACTATTTAGCTTCTAGAGACAGTAAAAATGCGGTGTATATATATATATATATATATATATATATATATATATATACACATATGTACCCTGTTCCAAATTATTATGCAAATTCTATTTAAGTGTCACTGTCAGGGCTCCCAGGTATGACCAGAGGTGTGTGACTGATGCAGGGAAACGCAGACTTCAGATATGTGATAAACAATACAATTTATTAACACTAACCATACAAACATAAACGCAGTGCAATACTAAACATAATACAGTGCAAACAAACCAAACCAAACCACCCACAGATAACAGTACATACAAGCAAGCGTCGTCAGGCAGGCCGGGTCAATATCAATTGGGCAGGTAGGTACAGGGGGAGCAAGCAGAGAATGGTCGGGGTCACAGGCCAGGTTCAGCAGGTAGCAAGCAGCGTAGTACAGAGGGTCAGGCAGAGGGATGGTCAGGGTCACAAGCCAGAGATCAAAACAGGTAACAAGCAGCGTAGTACAGAGGGTCAGGCAGAGGGACAGAAACAGGATGCAGGACAGATACAGGGCCCAGGACAAACACAACACCAAGGCAGAGTCTGTGGGTCTGGCCATCCCTTAAATACCCCAGCATCATCAGTTCCAGGTGTTAGCTGGCTGAAAGTTTGAGTCTCTGATTGCTGGGAGCACCCGCTGGCCAGCCCTGGTACTGCAGATCAAAAGGCAGGTGAGTCCCACCATTGCTGGCCAGTCCATTCCTAACAGTACCCCCCCCCCCAAGGAGCGGCCTCAGGACGCTCCAAACAGTCCTAGCTGGGCAAAATGTTCCACCGCCCGGGTCTGGTAACTGGCGGGATATCAAAGACTGGCACACCGGGCAGGACTCCGGGCAGCGGCACACCGGGCTGGACTCCGGGCAGAGGCACACCGGGCTGGACTCCGGGCAGAGGCACACCGGGCAGAGGCACACCGGGCAGAGGCACACCGGGCAGAGGCACATCGGGCAGAGGCACATCGGGCAGAGGCACATCGGGCAGGACTCCGGGCAGAGGCACATCGGGCAGGACTCCGGGCAGAGGCACATCGGGCAGGACTCCGGGCAGAGGCACATCGGATTACCAGGCGAAGCAGCAGGCAGCGGGCCACCAGGCGGAGCAGCAGGCACCGGGCCCCCGGGCGGGGCGACCGGCGTCGGGCCCCCAGGCGGGGCGGCGGGCGCCGGGCCCCCAGGAGGGGCGACAGGCATCGGGCCCCCAGGCGGGGCGACAGGCATCGTGCCCCCAGGCGGGGCGACAGGCATCGTGCCCCCAGGCGGGGCGACAGGCATCGTGCCCCCAGGCGGAGCGGCGGGCGCCGGACCCCCAGGCGGAGCGACAGGTCTCGGGCCCTCAGGCGGAGCGGCGGGCGCCGGACCCCCAGATGGAGCGACAGGTCTCGGGCCCTCAGGCGGAGCCGGACCCCCAGGCGGAGCGACAGGTCTCGGGCCCTCAGGCGGAGCGGCGGGCGCCGGACCCCCAGGAGGAGCGACAGGTCTCGGGCCCTCAGGCGGAGCGGCAGGCGCCGGACCCCCAGATGGAGCGACAGGTCTCGGGCCCTCAGGTGGAGCGGCGGGCGCCGGACCCCCAGGTGGAGCGACAGGTCTCGGGCCCTCAGGCGGAGCGGCGGGCGCCGGACCCCCAGGCGGAGCGACAGGTCTCGGGCCCTCAGGCGGAGCGACAGGTCTCGGGCCCTCAGGCGGAGCGGCGGGCGCCGGACCCCCAGGCGGAGCGACAGGTCTCGGGCCCTCAGGCGGAGCGGCGGGCACCGGACCCCCAGGAGGAGCGACAGGTCTCGGGCCCTCAAGCGGAGCGGCGGGCGCCGGACCCCCAGGCGGAGCGACAGGTCTCGGACCCTCAGGCGGAGTGGCGGGCGCCGGACCCCCAGGCGGAACGACAGGTCTCAGGCCCCCAGGCGGGGCGGCGGGCACCGAGTCACCAGGCACAACCGTGGGCTCCGAGTCAACTGGTATGACCGCGGGCACTGGGTCAGACATTGGATCGTCTGGCTGGACAGCGGGCACTGGGTCACCAGGCATCAGGTCATTTGGCTCGACAGCGGGCACCGCGTCATCTGGCAAGGCAGTGGGCTCCGAGTCAACAGGCACGACAGTGAGCACCGGGTCATCAGGTACCGGATTGTCTGGCTCGACAGCGGGCATCGGGTCACCAGGTATGACAGCGGGCACTGGGTCACCAGGCATCAGGTCATTTGGCTCGACAGCGGGCACCGGATCAGGTACCGGATCATCTGGATCAACAGCGGGCATCGAGTCAACTGGCCTAATAGGATCGTCAGGCTGGATCAGTTCATCATGCTGGGTAGAGGCATCAGGCTGAATGCCGGCGTCTGGCTGAGTAGAGGCTTCAGGCCGAGTAGAGGCTTCAGGCCGAGTAGAGGCTTCAGGCCGAGTAGAGGCTTCAGGCCGAGTAGAGGCTTCAGGCCGAGTAGAGGCATCAGGCCGAGTAGAGGCATCAGGCCGAGTAGAGGCTTCAGGCCGAGTAGAGGCATCAGGCCGAGTAGAGGCTTCAGGCCGAGTAGAGGCTTCAGGCCGAGTAGAGGCATCAGGCCGAGTAGAGGCATCAGGCCGAGTAGAGGCTTCAGGCCGAGTAGAGGCATCAGGCCGAGTAGAGGCTTCAGGCCGAGTAGAGGCTTCAGGCCGAGTAGAGGCTTCAGGCCGAGTAGAGGCTTCAGGCCGAGTAGAGGCATCAGGCCGAGTAGAGGCATCAGGCCGAGTAGAGGCATCAGGCCGAGTAGAGGCTTCAGGCCGAGTAGAGGCATCAGGCCGAGTAGAGGCTTCAGGCCGAGTAGAGGCTTCAGGCCGAGTAGAGGCATCAGGCCGAGTAGAGGCATCAGGCCGAGTAGAGGCATCAGGCCGAGTAGAGGCTTCAGGCCGAGTAGAGGCATCAGGCCGAGTAGAGGCTTCAGGCCGAGTAGAGGCATCAGGCCGAGTAGAGGCATCAGGCCGAGTAGAGGCATCAGGCCGAGTAGAGGCATCAGGCCGAGTAGAGGCTTCAGGCCGAGTAGAGGCATCAGGCCGAGTAGAGGCTTCAGGCCGAGTAGAGGCTTCAGGCCGAGTAGAGGCATCAGGCCGAGTAGAGGCTTCAGGCCGAGTAGAGGCATCAGGCCGAGTAGAGGCATCAGGCCGAGTAGAGGCTTCAGGCCGAGTAGAGGCTTCAGGCCGAGTAGAGGCTTCAGGCCGAGTAGAGGCATCAGGCTGAAGAGAGGCATCAGGCTGCATACAGGCATCAGGCTGAAGAGAGGCATCAGGCTGCGTACCGGCATCAGGCTGAAGAGAGGCATCAGGCTGAGTAGAGGCATCAGGCTGAGTAGAGGCTTCAGGCTGAGTAGAGGCTTCAGGCTGAGTAGAGGCTTCAGGCTGAGTAGAGGCATCAGGCTGAGTAGAGGCTTCAGGCTGAGTAGAGGCTTCAGGCTGAGTAGAGGCTTCAGGCTGAACCACGGAAGGCAGGCTCACCGGTTTGGATACTGGCAGGATGGTATTGGTTGGAAAGAATTTTCGCTTTTTTCTGGTTTTAACTACTGGAGCACTGCAAGTAAACGCAGGTCTGCAAACGAATGGAGCAGCTGGAGACAGAGAAAAACTGGAGGATGGAAATAGATTAGAAGCAGGACTGGGTCTTTGTAAGCTGACTGAGGCTGGGTGCAACAAATCTGTCCATGTCTGCAGTATGGGTTGAACAAAGCTGAGCTTACACAAAGCCTGTCTGGTCAATGACTGTACTGCGTTTATACAATCTCTTAGTGTCTGTGGTGAACATGTGGAATAACGCTCCAGAAAGTAACCCACATCATCCTCTAATAACCACACCAGGGACTCTACCTGGTCTGCACTAAATGGTGGCAAAAATTCATCCCTGCATTCGGGGGAACCAGATGAAACCAACTCAGCACAAACCTCAATCAAAGGCTGCACCTCAGAGAACTCTGTGCCCTGATCTACTAGAACATGAGCGAGCCGTATACATTCTAGCAGTTCATCCCGGGTATACTCCTTCAGAGTTTGATAAGCATACTCCCTGTCATCAAACACTAGCAGATATAAATATTCAACCTCATCAAGATCCATCCTTCCCATCAACAAGCCAAGATGGCTTCCCTGTGCAGCCACTTCTGGTCAGAATTGGCCTTGGTGTAATGTCAGGGCTCCCAGGTATGACCAGAGGTGTGTGACTGATGCAAGGAAACGCAGACTTCAGATATGTGATAAACAATACAATTTATTAACACTAACCATACAAACATAAATGCAGTGCAATACTAAACATAATACAGTGCAAACAAACCAAACCAAACCACCCACAGATAACAGTACATACAAGCAAGCGTCGTCAGGCAGGCCGGGTCAATATCAATTGGGCAGGTAGGTACAGGGGGAGCAAGCAGAGAATGGTCGGGGTCACAGGCCAGGTTCAGCAGGTAGCAAGCAGCGTAGTACAGAGGGTCAGGCAGAGGGATGGTCAGGGTCACAAGCCAGAGATCAAAACAGGTAACAAGCAGCGTAGTACAGAGGGTCAGGCAGAGGGACAGAAACAGGATGCAGGACAGATACAGGGCCCAGGACAAACACAACACCAAGGCAGAGTCTGTGGGTCTGGCCATCCCTTAAATACCCCAGCATCATCAGTTCCAGGTGTTAGCTGGCTGAAAGTTTGAGTCTCTGATTGCTGGGAGCACCCGCTGGCCAGCCCTGGTACTGCAGATCAAAAGGCAGGTGAGTCCCACCATTGCTGGCCAGTCCATTCCTAACAGTCACAAAGATTAAATATTTTGTTTTTCAGTTTAACTCATGGATGGCATTGTGTGTCAGGGCTCTTTTGATCACTGAAAACAATCTCGGACACCTGTGACAATTAGATTAGTAGTTTTTCCTTAAATTGGGCTCACCTGCCAAAGGAGGGTGTTTCACATTATTAAGCAGAGCGCCATTTTCAAGCAATATGGGGAAGAAAAGGATCTCTCTGCTTCCGAAAACAGTGAAATAGTTCAATGCCTTGGACGAGGTATGAAAAACATTAGATATTTCACGAAAACTTAAGCGTGATCATCACACTATTAAGAGATTTGTGGCTGATTCAGAGCACAGACGGCTTCGTGCAGATAAAGGCACATTGAGGAAGATTTCTGCCAGATCCATGCATCGGATCAAGAGAGCAGCTGCTAAAATGCCATTACATAGCAGCAAACAGATATTTGAAGCTGCTGGTGGCTCTGGAGTCCCACGGACATCAAGGTGTAGAGTCCTCCAGAGTCTTGCAACTGTGCATAAACCTTCTCTTCGGCCACCACAAACAAATGCTCACAAGCAGAAACGGCTGCATTGGGCAGAAAAATACATGAAGACTAATTTTCAAACAGTCCTGTTCACTGATGAGTGCCGTGCAACCCTGGATGGTCCAGATGGATGGAGTAGTGGATGGTTGGTGGATGGCCACCCTGTTCCAACAAGGCTGCGACGTCAGCAAGGCGGTGGTGGAGTCTTGTTTTGGGCCGGAATCATGGGAACAGAGCTGGTCGGCCCCTTTAGGGTCCCCGAAGGTGTAAAGATGACCTCTGCAAAGTATGTGGAGTTTATGACTGACCACTTTCTTCCCTGGTACAGAAAGAAGAACTATGCGTTCCATAATAAAATCATCTTCATGCATGACAATGCACCATCTCATGCTGCAAAGAATACCTCTGCATCAATGGCTGCTATGGGGATAAAAGGAGAGAAAGTCATGGTGTGGCCTCCATCCTCCCCTGACCTCAATCCTATTGAGAACCTTTGGAGCATCCTCAAGCAAAAGATCTATGAGGGTGGGAGGCAGTTTACATCCAAACAGCAGCTCTGAGAGGCTATTCTGACATCTTGCAAACAAATTCAAGCAGAAACTGTCCAAAAACTCACAAGTTCAATGGATGTAAGACTTGTGAAGCTGCTATCAAATAAGGGGTCCTACGTTAAAATGTACCCTGACCTGTTAAAATGTTTAAAAAGTTAAAATGTTGTTAAAAGTTTGATTGAAATAGCTTTTGATTTCAGTAAATATGCTGCAAACACAACAAATGAAAATTTTCAGTTCTTTACAACCTATAAAGTGTTTTGAAACTTACTGTGCGTAATAATTTGGAACAGTGCATTGTAAGTTTTTTTTGTTTTTTGAAAAAAAATACTGTTATTATTAGGTTTGTTCAATAAAATTTGAATTGTACTCTTAATAGTTGATAACATGAGAATTATGCTGACTGTTATGTACATCAATTATTTAGGTAAATGAGAAAAATATCATTTGCATAATAATTTGGAACATGGTGTATATATATATATACAGTTGCAAGAAAAAGTATGTGAACCCCTTGGGATTACGTGGAGTTTTGCATGAATTGGGCATAAAATGTGCTCTGAACGTCATCTAAGTCACAACAATAGAAGAACACAGTCTGCTGAACATAATACTACACAAACATTAGATGTTGACATGGTTTAATTGCACATAACATGTAAACATTCACAGTGCAGGGAGGAAAAGGTATGTGAACCTTTGGACTTAATAACTGGTTGACCCTCCTTTGGCAGCAATAACCTCAACCAAATGTTTCCTGTAGTTGCAGATCAGACCTGCACAACGATCTGGAGTCATTTTGGACCACTCCTCTTCACAAAACTGTTTCAGTGTAGCAATATTCTTGGGATGTCTGGTGTGAATCGCTCTCTTAAGGTCATGCCACAGCATTTCAATCGGGTTGAGGTCAGGACTCTGACTGGGCCACTCCAGAAGGCGTATTCTGTGCTGTTGCAGCCATTGTTTTGTTGAATTACTTGTATGCTTTGGGTCATTGTCCTGTTGCATCACCCATCCTCTGCGGAGCTTCAGTTGGCGGACAGATGGTTGTACGTTTTCCCGCAAAATGTCTTGATAAACTCTGGAATTCATTTTCCCATCAATGACAAC
Source organism: Staurois parvus (assembly GCF_062004578.1). Taxonomy (NCBI): domain Eukaryota; kingdom Metazoa; phylum Chordata; class Amphibia; order Anura; family Ranidae; genus Staurois; species Staurois parvus. The sequence goes on from NW_028318316.1 coordinate 1,742,452, forward strand.
AATCCGTCCAGGCCCTGAGGCAGCAAAGCAGCCCCACACCATGATGCTCCCTCCGCCATGTTTTACAATGGGGATGAGGTTTTGATGTTGGTGTGCTGTGCCTTTTTTTCTCCACACATAATGTTGTGTGTTCTTCCCAAACAACTCAATCTTGGTTTCATATGTCCACAGTATATTTTGCCAGTAGTGCTGTGGAACATCCAGGTGCTCTTTTGCAAACTTTAAACGTGCTGCAATCTTCTTTTTGGACAGCAATGGCTTCCTCCGTGGTGTCCTCCCATGTACTCCATTCTTGTTTAATGTTTTCCTTATTGCAGATGTGTCAACAAAAATGTTAGCATGTGCCAGAGATTTCTGTAGGTCTTTAGCTGGCACTCTGGGATTCTTCTTTACCTCATGCAGCATTCTGCGCTGTGCTCTTGCAGTCATTTTTACAGGACGACCACGCCTAGGGAGAGTAGCAACAGTGCTAAACTTTCTCCATTTGTAGACAGTCTGTCTTACCGTGGACACAGGAACATCAAGGCTTTTGGAGATACTTTTGTAACCCTTTCCAGCTTCATGCAAGTCAACAATTCTTGATCGTAGGTCTTCTGAGAGCTCTTTTCTGCGAGGCATGGTTCACATCAGACAGTGCTTCTTGAAACCAGTAAACCCAAAACAGGTGTGTGTTTTTTAAGGGCAGGACAGCTGTCAGCAACACATCCAATATCATCACACTGATTGGAGTCAAGGTTGGCTCACTCCTGGCTCCAATTAGCTCTGGGAAAAGTCATTAGGCTAGGGCCTCACATACTTTTTCCTCCCTGCACTGTGAATGTTTACATGTTATGTGCAATTAAACCATGGCAACATCTAATGTTTGTGTAGTATTATGTTCAGCAGACTGTGTTCTTCTATTGTTGTGACTTAGATGACGTTCAGAGCACATTTTATGCCCAATTCATGCAAAACTCCACGTAATCCCAAGGGGTTCACATACTTTTTCTTGCAACTGTATATATAGATATATATATATATATATATATATATACACACACACACACACACACACACACACACACACACACACACACACACACACACACACACACACACACAGTGAAGGAAATAAGTATTTGATCCCCTGCTGATTTTGAATGTTTGCCCACTCACAAAGAAATGATCAGTCTAAAAATCGAATGGTAGGTGTATTGTAACACTGAGAGAAAGAATAGCAAAAATTCAAAAGAAATGCATGTCTAACAAATTATGCACTGATTTGCATGTTCATGAGAGAAATAAGTATTTGATCCCCTTCACAAAACATGACTTAGTACTTGGTGGCAAATCCCCTGTTGCCAATCACAGAGGTTAGTTGTTTCCTGTAGTTGGCCACCATGTTTGCACACATCTCAGGAGGGATTTTGGCCCACTCCTCTTGGCAGATCCTCTCAAGTCATTAAGGTTTGGTGGCTGACGTTTGGCAACTCGAACTTTCAGCTCCCTCCACAGATTTTCAATCAGATTAAGGTCTGGAGACTGGTAGGCCACTCCAGGACCTTAATGTGCTTCTTCGTGAATCACTCCTTTGTTGCCTTGGCCGTGTATTTTGGGTCATTGTCATGCTGGAACACCCATCCACGACCCATTTTCAATGCCCTGGCTGATAGAAGAAGGTTCTCACCCAACATTTGACGGTACATTGCCCCATCCATTCTCCCTTTGATGCGGTGCAGTTGTCCTGTCCCCTTAACAGAAAAACACACCCCCAAAGCAGAATGTTTCCACCACCACGTTTGACAGTTGGAATGGTGTTCATGGGGTCATAGGCAGCATTCCTCCTCCAAACACGGCGAGTTGAGTTGATGCCAAAGAGCTCGATCATGGTCTCATCTGACCACAACACTTTAAACCAGTCCTCCTCTGCCTCATTCAGATGTTCAGTGGTAAACTTCAGACGGGCATGGACACGTGCTTTCTTGAGCAGAGGGACATTGCGGGCACTGCAGGATTTTTATTTTATTTTTTTATACTATTATTTATGGGGGGGTTTTCTACATACTGTCACCTTAGCAGTACAGTGTCACCATGGTGACACTGTACTACTTGTGGGGGGTGAAGAAGATTTTTTTTTAAAAAAAGGCTGTAAAAGCAATCATTTCTAATTCTCTCTGGCTGCATTCTGGCAGCCATTGAGAACTACTGTGTGAGCTGTGATTGGTCATGTTGTGAATAGCCTTGTACCATGCGACCTCTGTGATCATTCACAGATTTCACACGTAGTAAGCAATGATATCAGAAGTGACATCTTGCTTACTACTTACTAGCTTACTTGCTTACTACTCTGCATGTGATCACTGATTGGCCAATCAGTGATCACATGATCGGGAACTCGTGCAGAGGTCCTGTACGACGATCGGTGTTCCACTGTGTCCGAAGGACACAGCGGGCACCGAATCGCGGTGCTGCGCGCTCCCAGGGAGCGCGCACAGTCCAAAATGGTGGGCTCCATTTATGAACGGCAACCCGCCCCTAGACTGCCACCATCCGGCCGTTTATATACAGCAGCAGGACAGCAAGTAGTTAAAAGAACTAAAGGAAGCCCAAAATCTGGTGATTAAAAAAAGCGATAAGGGTGGCAATGTGGTTCTCATGACTGAAGTACTATATGAACAGGAAATCATAGACAGCTGACTGATAGCTCCACCTACATTAGACTTGACTTTAACCCCTTTCCTGGACTTGTAGCCCTATTAAATGAGAAATTGACCTTTGCCTGTGAGGCAAGTTTGATTTCCAAAAAAGAGTTGGAGTATCTAAGTGTGGGGGAATTCAATACCCTCACCTTTAATATTATTCCAAAGATACAGAAAAATGCCAATAACCAGATATGGGGGCTCAAAATAATTAATCATTGAACTACTAGAGATTGCACTGCATAAAAATTTCTTTCAATTTGCCAGTGTGAATTACCAGCAGAATAGAGGCACATCTATGGACGCCCCCTGGGCATATGCCTATCTCCATTTGGGGTAGTTGCAGGAGGAAACAGTGTACACTTTGTTGATGTACAGTGAGGAACAGAAGTATCTGAACACCCTGCGATTTTGCAAGTTTCTCCCACTTAGAAATCATGGAGGGGTCTGAAATTCACATTGTAGGTGCATTCCCACTCAGAGACAGAATTAAAAAAAAAAATTCAGGAAATCACATTGTATGATTTTTAAAGAATTTATGTGTCTTGCACTGCTGAACATAAGTATTTGAACACCTAAGAAACAGCAAGAATTCTGGCTCTCAAAGACCTGTTACTGTGCCTTTAAAAAGTCCATCTCTACTCCACTCATTAATCTAACTTAGTAGCACCTGTCTGAGCTCTTTAAAGACACCTGTCCACCCCACAGTCAGTCAGACGCCAACTACTACCATGGGCAAGACCAAAGAGCTGTCAAAATTGTGGACCTCCACAAGGCTGGAAAGGGCTACGGGGCAATTGCCAAGCAACTTGGTAAAAATAGATCAACTGTTGGAGCAATTGTTAGAAAATGGAAGAGACTAAAGACGACTGTCGGTCTTCCTCAGACTGGGCCTCCATGCAAGATCTCACCTTGTGGGGTATCACTGATGATAAGAAAGGTGAGGAATCAGCCCAGAACTACAAGGGAGGAGCTGGTCAATGACTTGAAGAGAGCTGGGACCACAGTTTCAAAGGTCACTGTCGGTAGAACACTACACCGTCATGGTTTCAAATCATGCATTGCACAAAAGGTTCCTCTGCTCAAGTCATCACATGTCCAGGCCCGTCTGAAGTTTGCCAATGACCATCTGGATGATCCAGAGGAGGAAAGGGAGAAAGTCATGTGGTCAGATGAGACCAAAATAGAACTTTTTCATCTAAACTTCACTCGTTGTGTTTGGAGGAAAAAGAAGAATAAGTTGCATCCCAAGAACACCATCATTACTGTGAAGCATGGGGGTAGTAACATCTTGCTTTGGGGGTGCTTTTCTGCGAAGGGGACAGGGCGACTGCACTGTATTAAGGAGAGGATGAATGGGGCCATTTTTTGTGAGATTTTGAGCAACAACCTCCTATCCTCAGTCAGAGCATTGAAGATGGGTCGTGGCTGGGTCTTCCAACATGACAACGACCCGAAGCACACAGCCAGGATAACCAAGAAGTGGCTCCGTAAGAAGCATATCAAGGTTCTGGAGTGGCCTAGCCAGTCTCCAGACCTAAATCCAATAGAACATCTTTGGAGGGAGCTGAAACTCCATGTTGCTCAGCGACAGCCCCGAAACCTGACAGATCTAGAGGAGATTTGTGTGAATGAGTGGGCCAAAATCCCTGTTGCAAACCTGGTCAAGAACTACAGGAAACGTTTGACCTCTGTAATTGCAAACAAAGGCTTCTGTACCAAATATTAACACTGATTTTCTCAGGTGCTCAAATACTTATGTTCAGCAGTGCAAGACAAATAAATTCTTTACAAATCATACAATGTGATTTCCTGAATTTTTTTTTTTTAATTCTGTCTCTCAGAGTGGGAATGCACCTACAATGTGAATTTCAGACCCCTCCATGATTTCTAAGTGGGAGAACTTGCAAAATCACAGGGTGTTCAAATACTTCTGTTCCTCACTGTACCTCAGCCAAGCATGTTTGTGGCTGAGGTACATCGATGACGTTTTGATGCTGTGGAATGGCACTTTATGTGAGTTGAAGAGGTTCATGAAGGAACTTGGAAATAATTCCTGTAATATTAAGTTGACCTACATAGTAGATGCCAGTGAGAAATCATTCTTCGATTTGTCCATTAGGATTGAAAATGGTAGACTTAAGACTAAAACCTTCAGGAAACAAACTGCAGCGAATACACTTCTCCACGCCTCCAGTCACCACCCCAGCTCTCTGATTAGAGTCATTCCAGTAAGCCAATTTATCCGAATTCGGAGAAATTGTTCCGAGGACAATGACTGTAAGAGATAAGCAGGAGACCCTTATAGTAGATTCAAAGAGAGGGGCCATTCCCATCGATCACTCAGAGAGGCCAGGAAGAGAACTGCCAGTAGGGAGAGATACGACCTGATAAGATCAAGGGAGGCTGTGAAAGGTAAAGGTCAATCTAATGATGGTTCAGTGAGAATTATTACTCAAATTGGGACCCAGCAGGGTGAGGTACGTGAGATCCTCAATAGGCTTTGGCATATACTGATACGTTCACATGAATTAGATGCAATTGTTGGTCCAAGACCATTTATGGTCGCTAAGAGGGCCAAAAATGTATATGATATGCTTGTACAGTCTGAGTTCATTAAAACAACAGGTAGAACCTGGTTGACTGATCTCCCAGAATTAAAAGGAATGTTTCCTTGCGGGCACTGCAATATATGTAAATTTGTGGAAAAAACTAAGGTGTTCACTGACTCTGAAGGGAAGAAAAGGTACCAAATAAGACAATTTATTAATTGTGCCACCACAAGAGTACATTACATTATTGAATGCCTGTGTAAAAAATATTACGCGGGCAAAACTAAACGCAAACTTCGTATCAGTGTGGGTGAATACCTTAAAAGTATTAGGCTAAATGAAGATACACCATTAGCCCAACATTTTGCTGAATTCCACTGTGGTCAAACAACAGGTTTGAGAGTTAAAGCCTTTTATGCCCTTAAATTGTCCCATAGAAGAGGTGACTTCAATATCCTGCTACTAACAAAAGAAAAGAGCTGGATTTTTAAACTTCAAACTATGACCCCCCAAGGACTTAATAACGAAATGAGCTTAAAAGTGTTTCTTGAATCATGAACTTCTTCCCCCCCCCACTAGGAGTACACTGTTCAAAGTTAAACCTTTTTTTTGTCTACCGCTCCCTCCCCTAATAAGGTGGATTCTGAAGTGTTCTTATATTTAAGACCATCATCTGCTTGATAAATTACCTTCACTAATGCCACAAATGTTTATGTCCAGTTTTGAATCCAATGTGACATTGAATGGATGGTGTACTTAGGCTCTGTACTTAGTCTATGAGCGTAGACATTTTTGCGAGTTATACAAGAACCCATATGTCACTTAGTTTGCCTTTCCTTTCAGAATACCAATTTGTATATTTTATGATTGCTGTTTTTAAATATGGGACCGCCCCCGGCCACCACAATTGTTTGAAAGGGCTATCAGTCCCTTTAAGAGGCCGGTGGTGTGTATGTCCCGAAAAACCACACGGTCACATGAACAAAACACGGTGATGCAGGCAGTGTCAACGAGCTACGGGCCAAGCCCCCAGTGGCGGCGATGTCTTCAGCCGCCCGACGCTAGAATACCGCATGGCGGAATCCCCGCTCACCGACCACATATGGATCATCTAATAGAGCCATCGGCTGTCAGCACGGCACTTTGGAAGTTTCAGCTTGTACATGGAGACCGTTAACCCACTTCTTTCCAACTCTTCATATCCCCTAAGTGGAGGACTGGACATCACTGAAGAGTGTTCAATCTATATTCCGGAGTGTTGAGAGCCTGGGGGCACACTTTATACGGCAGCTGTCGCCAATTGTGCAAATCTTTACCACTAGACCAGGTCATATTGTCATTGGCTCCACTACACTGCAAGGGTCGCACCTCTCCCATACACTACTGAAGATCCTCAATTATCACAATGGTGTTTCATTGACTGTACATGACTCATAGTGATTCTGCTTAGGGCATTGGCTGCATCTGGACACACTGGTGTAGTCATAACACAACTCACCTTTTACCACTACGCCCAGGCTGTGGGCTCTTCCAGCCTGCCCTATCTATCTGGATTCTATTTTGTCAGCCCACCACCCCATATTAACAGGGGTATACAACCCTCTTTGATGCTCTCTTGCCCGACATGGACTTCCAAATGTCTATAGTGCCGAAACCTGGCCCAACTGTAGCTACATATCATTATACATAAAATTTTGATGCATATGTTTTATGCTCTTAATGTTGTTGCTGTTTATACTGATTTGGCCACCATTCTCTGACCTTAGTCACTACATCACTCTCTGAGTGCTAGTTGATTGGGTAGCATGTTAAAGTCAGCTTACCACTTATCAGCACCCACTGACTGCCAGTCTTGAGATCGTTGGCCTGATATGTTAAGCTTTTAATGAGACCAAGTTAATGCAATGCAGCGTTTGTGAGTTGATGCGTGGTGCCCGGGCTTGTATTTTAAGGTGATAACGTTATCTAACCTTATTTTAATGGTGACTGGAGGATTGTTGGCCATTTGGCCTAATTTTTACTTAATTTTGATCTCAATAAAGTAGTTTAGTTTGGTTATACCACAGTTTGTTCTCTTTTAAGCCTCTTTCTAGGTGGCCTCTCTTGGTCCCCAACAAATTTTATTTGACATGACCCCTGCTTCGGAGGACCACCTCTTAAATTTATGGTGAGTCGGTGATCTATCCTAGCACTTTGAGATCTCCCCTTTCTGGGTGAAGTATATCCTTGTGTTAGTCTCTTTTATAAATTGTCAGGGTTTAAACCCAAATGTAGGGGCCTGTGGCCGGGATGCGAGCATGATCCAACAGTAGCTCCTGCTATTAGGAGTCATTTATCCTGTCTTTATCTGTCCCTTACTTGTAATCCTGCTCAACAAACCTGTACTTCCTGGTCAGGGGGGCAGCTCCGATCTCTCCATGCCATACAAGTGCAATTTGGGCAAAAACAATCCTCCTCTGGGCAGTGGAGTTCAATGTTGGCTACACAATGGGGCCATCTTAACTACAAGCCTGCAACCTGCCTCTTCTGTAGCTGTGCAGACCTACCTGCGGACTGAACCTACCATGGATCTCATGCTAGAGGGATGCTTACCCTCTGCAGTGGCTGTTGATCGGCCAGAGAACACCTTTACAACAACCTTTCTGGTGGCCACTTAAGGCAAGCATATCCTCTCTGATGACTAAGAAGACCTAGCCCTGGAGTGTGGGTTAATCCAGCAGGACTTGGACAAATTTTGGGGTTGCCTAGCTATTGCTTAATCCCATACTTGTGGACTCCAGTTCTTCTCACACTCCAAGTTTGTCTGATTTGCGAGCCTACAGTAAAGCCCCTTATGGCCCAATCCAAAGAGGGTGAAAAACTGACTCCGGTGTAATAATGTGTGTGTGGAAGGTCTCCCAAGGGTGGTGGAGGGCTCTCACCCTGCCATCTTTGTGGAGATTTTCTTCAAGCAACTACTGGAACTGCACTGGGTTTCCCCTGTCTACATGGTGTAGCCGGCACATCAAGTCTTCACAGGTCCTGAATTTCAGATACTGGACCTAATCCTTGTGGAAGCTCAGAATTAGCCTCAGCTGAAATATGAGAATGCCATCTTCCATCTCTTTCCAGCCTTCTCCCCAGAGCGACAGGAGTGACAACGCAAACTCTGTGAGGAAGTGTATAACTTGTGGGTCCCAGTGAGCTCCTTTGTGGATGTTAGGAAGCAACTGAGGGAGAAGGGTGTGCAATACAGCATGCTTTATCCCAGTAAACTCTGGATACAGCACCGTGGATCCATAAAATTCTCTGCTTCTCCTACCTAGGCCGCAGAATGGCTGGACTCCATTGCCTGATCTGCTATCCTACCACATATGTGACAGGCTTCAGTCCCTCTTTGTAGGCTGAGAGTCTCCTGCCTTCCCGTGGCTGACCAGCCTCTCATCTAGAACTCTATAGCTAGAGTTTATTTGATACCTTATGAATGTTCTTCGCATTCATTATTGATTGGGAGCTTTACACTACTTAGCAGATTACTGTATTAAACCACCATGCTTCTCCTATTGTGTGCCTATTGCACATTTCTAGTGAGTTTTTTTGTTAAGGACTATAAACTCACTCTGAGGTTGTTGGGGTTTTTTTCAGCTTGTCAGAGCGAAAGGAAGGAAAAATTGAGATGTAGTTGTGACTATACATAATCAGCTTTTTATTTTTGTTATATCTATTTTATTAATAAAGTGTAAACATTTTTTTTATTATACTTCTGGTGATGTACCTAAAAAAAAACACGGGTATGAATGGTTTTTCAGTATATGCATATTTAGGGATGTTGGTACATCACCTGATATACCAGATCACATTCTGATATTTGTGTCCATTGTATTTGTTGACAAATGGGGAATGTCTGTTTTGATTTTGCAAGTCTATTAGAACCTAAAGGGGCATGACAAGACAGAGGAGAATCAAGTGCAACAATACTGAGACTTCTGCACACAGCAGAAGTGAACATATCTACATTGACAAGCAAATTGCATGAAGTCATAGCATCAGGTGCATGGGAGGCTGGGGTGAGAAACTTTTTGCAGTCTCCTCTAACACTGCCTTTGGGTCCTCTTCATTCACCGCCATGTCTGTGTTTCACTTTCCGAATCTATCAGAGACAGAGGGAGTGTAGAAGGAACCTGGCACTTTAGTGCTCTGGACAGGGATGGCTGTATTAAATCTATTGGTTGTCCCAGAAAGTCTATTATAGTTGCAGGAAAATCAGCCACTTGTGTCCCTGCGACTGAACTAGAATTGGATGCAGACCAGTGATCAAATGCGATCCTGCTCCACTGGGAGGGAAGCTTCATGACTTTGAGTAGCTTGAGTGTTTTGCAGGTCTTCAACAGACGGACTGTTTGTCTGAACTTTGTGTAATTCTTTTGTGTCTGAGTATGCAGCAACCCAGTTATAGACCATCCTGTAGTGAAATCCTTGTGGCAGAAAAACAGAAGGTAGTGGCTGCGGCAGAAGCACTGAGCTTTAGTTAGCTAACATACAAAAAAAACATAGCACAACTAACTCTGAGGTCTGGTTGACAGGAAAGATTTAAACTCAGGATTGGAAGCTCGTTCCCATCGAATGCTCTACAAAACCTCTGGGTTCCAGAACACAAAACAGAACGTAAGATTATGAGGAAACAAGTTTGTTTCCTCCATTTCTATCATCAACCCTGAAGCCTTTCACATCTGGTCAGAGACTCTTTACATACCAAACTGTGTTCAAATTGCCTCACAGTGAAAAAAAGCTAGCTTGTCAAAAACATCAAAAGAGAAGCACAGTCTAGGAGTCTCCAAACTACGGTCCTCCAGGTGTTGAGGAACTGTAAATCCCATGAGGCCTTGCAAGACTCTGACAGTCACAGGCAAGACTCCTAGAGGCAGAGGCATGATGGGACTTTTAGTACTTTAACAGTTGAAGGGCCATAGTTTGGAGACCCCTGGTTACACATATTAAGTGAAATGTGTAACTCCTGTACTACCCTAAATTAAATGAATAAATGAATGGCGCAAAAATAAATAAAAACGATGGATGCAAACTTTTAAAAAAATGCAAGTGACATAGACTGCGTGTATATTTAAGTGTCTGCAGCTGCTGCTAGCATCACAGTGTGTCATCGCATACATATTCAAATCATTTAAGATACACTGCACCATTATTGAGTTTGTAATTTTTAATGTGTAAGTGCAATATTATCTTTTAATACATCTTCACGTTTTTAACATACTACACCGTAAGAGGCGTATTGGTATCTCTCTCCCCCATATGGGCAAAGTCAATGCGACAACAAGAATCCATGAGAGCCTTAAAGATACCATACCCCCTACTGAATCCAAGGGAAAAAGGAGTGGAGAGTCCCTAGTGGTCTGGAGGTGGAGGAAGTTGGAAGTGTTGGTGAAATCTGGATGAATTATCATATACAGTTGTGTTCAAAATAATATCAGTCAGACATCACTAACCTGATCAATCACTGTTTTTGGTAGAAATGATATTTCTACATGGCAAATAATTTACTAGCAGGTGTAGTAGAGTAATAGAAATCCAACAGACCCAACACTCATGACATGCATGCTGCTAATTCTGTGTAATTGAATCACTAATTGAAAGGGGCATGTTCAAAATAATAGCAGTGTGGAGTTCTATTAGTGAGTTCATTCATTCTTTGAAAAACAGGTGGCAATTATTGCCCTTATTTAAGGAAGGAAGGCAGCAAATCTTGTACATGCTGGTTACAGTGCATTTCTCTCTGAAATTCTGAGGAACATGGGTCGTTTCAGACATTGTTCAGAAGAACAGCGTACCTTGATTAAAAAGTTGATTGGAGAGGGGAAAACATATAAAGAAGTGCAGAAAATGAAAGGCTGCTCAGCTAAAATGATCGCAAATGCTTTAAAATGGCAACCAAAACCTGAAAGACGTGAAAGAACGAGAAAAACTACCATTTGAATGGATAGAAGAATAGCCAAAATGGCAAGGACTCAGCCAACAATCAGCTCCAGGAAGATCAAAGAAGGTCTAAAGTTTTCCTGTGAGTACTGTTACAATTAGAAGACGCCTATGTGAAGCCAAGCTATCTGCAAGAAGCCCCCGCAAAGTCCCATTGTTGAAAAAAAGACGTGCTGAAGAGGTTACAATTTGCCAAAGACCACATTGACTGGCCTAAAGAGAAATGGCGCAACATTTTGTGGACTGATGAAAGTAAGATTGTTCTTTTTGGGTCTAGTGGCCGGAGACAGTTTGTCAGACGACCCCCAAACACTGAATTCAGGCCACAGTACACTGTGAAGTCAGTGAAGCATGCTTGCGCGAGCATCATGATATGGGAATGTTTCTCATACTACGGTGTTGGGCCTATTTATCGCATACCAGGGATCATGGATCAGTTTGAATACATCAGAATACTTGAAGAGGTCATGCTGCCTTATGCTGAAGAGGAAATGCCCTTGAAATGGGTGTTCCAACAAGACAACGACCACAAACACACCAGTAAACGTGCAACATCTTGGTCCCAGACCAACAAGATTGACGTTATGGAGTGGCCAGCCCAATTCCCGGATCTTAATCCAATAGAAAACTTGTGGGATGACATCAAAAATGCAGTTTCTGAGGCAAAACCAAGAAATAGAGAAGAACTGTGGAATGTAGTCCAATCATCCTGGGCTGGAATACCTGTTCACAGGTGCAAGAAGTTGGTTGACTCCATGCAACACAGATGTAAAGCAGTTCTCAGAAACAGTGCTTATACAACTAAATATTAATTAAGTGATTCAAAGGAAAGCAAAATCTTCAAACATTTTTCAGTTTATATAGTGAATGTTTGAGTTTGTAAAGAAGAATACAAACACTTCTTTTTTTTTGAACAGTCTAATATTCACTTTTCTTCATTTTTTTTAGAGGAACAACACAAATTTGATATATTTTTCTTCATGTTTTGATTTGGAATAGAATGTGTAGTGTTCCCAATGCATTTGTGTGTATGGAAATTAAGCTATTAGAAGGATTTTGAGCTTTATTCACTTTTTTCAACACACTGCTATTATTTTGAACACAACTGTATATGTGATATGCTATCAAACTGGAGGTGAGAGTTCTATGAGCAAAGAGGTGGCACTTTACTGTGTGAAGTTGACAAGCACATCTTTTATGATCTGGGTGTTAAAAAAAAAAAAAACACTATTGCAGTGTGGACTATATGGATGGATTTATATTCACACTCACCATATTTTATTGATTTATTGTCTTTACACGTTTTATGCCTTCGGTTTGATATTTTATTTACATCATAAATGGTAATTAATATGCATACTTTGTATGAATACCACTGATAAATACACAGTTACACTTTAGTAGCAGCACAGCATCACACACTACTATACCATTATATAGTTTACACATACTTTAAAACTGTCTGATTAACCGCTTGCCTACAGGGCACTTATACCCCCTTCCTGCCCAGGCCAATTTCCAGCTTTCAGCGCTGTCACACTTTGAATGACAATTGCACGGTCATGCAACACTGTACCAATATGTCATTTTTTTGTGACAGATAGAGCTTTATTTTGGTGGCATTTAATCACCTCTGGGTTTTTATTTTTTCTTAAACAAACCAAAAACCGCTGAAAATTTTGGGGAAAAAAATGTTTTTTCTTAGTTTTTGTTGTAAAATTTTGTAAATATGTGATTTTTCTCCTTCATTGATGTGCACTAATGAGGCTGCAGTGATGGGCACGGATAGGTGGCACTGATGGGCACTGAGGAGGCCCTGCTGGGCATTGACAGGCATCACTGATGGGCACTGAAAAGCAGCACTGATATATGGCACTGACTGGCACTGTTAGGCGGCACTGACTGGCACTGTTAGGCGGCACTGACTGGCACTGATAGGCAGCACTGACTGGCACTGATAGGCGGCACTGATGCACACTGATAGGCGGCACTGACTGCCACTGATAGGTGGCACTGATTGGCAGCACTGATTGGCATTGATAGCTGGCACTGACTGGCACTGTTGGGTGACACTGAAAGGCAGCTCAGATGGGCACTGATATGTGGCATTGATGTGCACTGGTTGGCACTGATATGTGGCATTGATGTGGCACTGGCACGTGGCACTGTTCAGCACTGACAGCAGGCACTGATGGACACTGACAGGTGGCACTTCTGGGGCCACACTGATCATCAGGGCACACTGATCATCAGTGCCCTGATGATCAGTGTACATGTCCCCTCCACGGAATGCCGATTACCGGCTCTCCTCTCCTCTCGAGCTGTCAGCGTGACAACTCATGAGGAGAGAAATGCCGATAACCGGCATTTCCCTGTTTACATGTGATCAGCTGTGATTGGACACAGCTGATCACATGACCGAGCTGACGTCTTCGGCTCTTTCCGTAGATCGGTGATCCGCTGTGTCCAAGGGACACAGCGCACCGCCGATCGCTGTGCTGCGTGCTCCCTGAGGTGAGAATGGGAGGACGTCACGAGAGAACCACCTTGCGCCCGTCATTGGACTATATGGCAGGCGGGAGTTGGTTAAGGCTCATCAGATGCTGGCATCTCTCCCCTAAAAAAATCAGAAAACCATAGGATCTTGAAAACAAGTGCATTTGGTGCTCAATCTCGGCTGAGCTTTATTTAAATCCATGTATTTGGAGGTCAGCTGGTACGCATCAAAAAATTACAGTGGAGGAAAAACATTTGCATTAGGGACCACCCAATAAGAGGCAGTTCCCTCTGTTCGGTTTTTGAAAGTTGACATCTTTTGCGTAGGGTGAGTGGAGCTCAGTTAAAATTTTTGCTTTAGTCCACACTGGAAAGAATTTCCATCATCTGCCAATCCCTGGCAATCGATGCCCTGTGTGTTACAGAGTAACACAAGTTTAAGACAGAAAATATTGATAAAAATCAGCAAATGAGGACACAGACAACAATAACAACCTAACAGGCTTTTTAGTGCTTCATCACTCTATCCAAATGTAAGGAAAAAATATTTAAGTATGTTTTTAACAATGTAAACAAGCAAGGTAAATAAAAGGAAAAAAAAAAAGAAAAAATCTAAAGTTTTACAGCCAAAAGTCTTGCAAAGATGGAAGTGTTTCCATCTAATTCACAGCTGGTCATTCTTTTCAATTTTAAAAACCACAGGACTTCAGTCTTCCTAACTGAAATGAACTTCAGACCTGACTGAACAAAAGTGTTTTTATCTATACCTTTTACAAACAGCTAATCTACACAGTTCCTTCCATAAAGTATGTCAGGGCAAAAAAAACAAGCAGTACGTCTCTGCAATACATGCATGTTAACCCATGTTTTATCCCCTCAAAGTACAGAGAAAAACCTTTTGATCTCCTAATAATGTACTCAAAATTGCTACTGTAGGACTGACAAAATACAGTATTTTTGTGGACTGTTGTCAGCCCTGACCAATGTCCTTTTCTAAACTACTCAACCCTGGCCGGTAATGACTCGCCGGCCCCTGGTGATTTCCAAAGATCTCCGCTTCCCGACAATCACACTACTCTGGATGGCTGTGCTGTGCACAGCCATGCAAATCAGTGTGCCCGAGCTGACAGAGAAAAGAACTGTTAGCAAACAAAACAGTCCTCCATCCCTGTTTTGTTTACTAACAGTTCTCCTCCCAATCAATCTGATTCATAAAAGCTTTGCTTCTGTTCCTGGAGAGGTGTGATTGGTCCACAGCTCTAACATGACACATGGGGCCGATCAGAGCATCCAGTACCATGTGACCAGCTAGAGCCAATCACAGATCACTATTATATTGAACTGTCATGAACTTAACACATTCATGACATTTCAAATTAAGCTTTGCATTGAGAGAAATGTTTTTGAATTTTGTTACTCTTTTTAACTACTTTCCACCTGCCCACCAACAATGTGAGGGCGAGCAGCTGCTCTGGGCAAAGCAACAAAATCTTACTTCACTTTCTATTTCCGGGTGTGCGTGCGTATGCATGCACAACCCCCCCCCCCCTTCCCCCTATGCCATCCAGAAGAATTAACATGGCACTGAGTAAAAACTCTACATATTACATGCACACGTTAGATTAGCACATTTAACTCTTTGCTTGCCCCTATTAACCCTTTGATCAGCCAGTGCCATTAGTACAGTGTCAGTGTATAGAATATTTCACTGATCTACTGCCACTAGCGCCATCAGATAGCATCAGGGTCAGTTAGCGTCCCTTCCAGCCAGGGTCAGCTAGTGTTAGATTGATCGCACACTATCACACTCACGCCATAGGTCACTGATCACCACCATTACTAGTACAGTGTTTGTACACATCAATATATTGATCACGAACAGAACTATACATGTTCCTTTGTATAGTGTCCCCAAAATCTCAGTGTTAGCACGATCAGCCCCTTTTGCTGCTAGCACTAGTGTTTAGCCCCTCCGCTGTTTTCCATGGAAGATTTGTGTGAATTGATTGTAGGAGAAAACAATTTATATGCACAACAATACATGGCCGCCCACCCAAATTCAGCTCTTTCCAGCCAATTCCCATGGAAGCCTATCACAGATTCTGAATTTAAAACTTTTTTGGGCCTAAATCTCAACATTGGCATTACACAAGAGAATGAATTGTGGTCATATTGGTCCACAGACCCGATGCATCATATGCCTGTGTTTCCTGTTGTTACATATATGCCCAACATGGACCAGAAACATACTGGTACGCCGCTGGACCTGGAGTGGTTACACCAGAATGATGACTGCAGCTACAGACATCATCCTGGTATCATTTTTTTTCAGCTAGTGGTCAGCTTTCATGTAAAAACAATCCTAGCCATTAACTAGCTGCTGGATTGCTTTTACAAGCAGTGGGAAAGGACTGCCCCACCCCTCCCCTCCCGCCGCCTTCCAAGGTTTTCTTGGGCTCTCCAGTTCCAGCAGGGAACCCAAAAATGCAGCCAGCAGTTCTGCTGTCTGACAATAGAGCTGATCGCAGACTGGAAAGCCTCCAATCATCTCTATGGTCTAAGAGACCAGAAGCTATCAGCATTTCACAATTTCTGTTTTGTCGGATATAAACAGCGACATTTTAAAATTGGGAAAGCATCTGGTCATACAGATCTTGGTGTGATCAGATGCTTTAAGGGCAGAGGAGAGATCTAGAGTCTAACAGACCCCAGATTTCTCAGTAAAGAATACCTGTCACATCCTATTGCTATCACAGGAGATATTTTAATTGTGATAACAATAAAAGTAATCAGGGAAAAAATGAAAGGTACAGTGTAAAAATAATTATAAAAAGAAAAATTAATAATAATAAAAAAAAATCCACACCCAGCCCCATACTCACGCGCAAAAGCAAACCCAAGCTGCCGTCCCATGGGGGTATGTAAACAGAGATTGCACCATGCATGTGAGGTTTCACCGTGAACGTCAGATCGAGGGCAGTAATTCTAGCACTAGACTTTCTGTGTAAATCTAAAGTGGTGACCTATAAAGGCTCCAAATGACCCCTTTTTGGAAAGTAGACACTCCAAGGTATTTGTTAAGAGGCATGGTGAGTATTTTTCAGATCTCATTTGTTGCTACAAGTTTTTGGAAGACGAAGAAAGAAAATAAATGTATTTTTTCTTTTCTGTTATACATTTTTAAAACCCTGTGACAAAAATGATATCTGCAAAATATTCACCATGCCTCTTATAAAATTCTTTGGGGTGTCTATTTTTCAAAAGGGGGTCATTTGGGGGGTGTTGTACTATCCTGACATTTTAGGACCTCTGAAACTCTGATAGGTAGTGAGGAAGTGATATGAGGAAATATGCCCTTTGAAAGCCTGGAGGTGGTCATTGGATTTTGAGGAGTGTATGTGGCTAGTCTCTCACATGTGGTATCCACATACTTGGGAGAAGTAGCAGAATGTGTTTTGGGATATTATTCCACATATACCCATGGCATGTGTGAGCAAAATATCATTTAACTGACAACTTTGTGTAAAGAAAAATATTGTCATTTTTCAGAAATTTGTGGCCAAAAATAAAATGTTCCATGGACTCAACATGCCTCTCTGCACATTCCTTGGGGTATCTACTTTCCAAAAAAGGGTCATTTGGGGATTTTTGTACTGCCCTGGCATTTTAGCACCTCAAGAAAGGTAATAGGCAGTCAGAAAGTAAAAGCTGCATACATTCCAATATATATATACCATAGTTTGTAGACGCTATAACTTTTACACAAATCAATTAATATACATGTATTGGGATTTTTTTGTTTACAAAAGACATGTAGCAGAATACATTTTGGCCTAACTTTATGACTAACTTTGAGTTTACTATATATTTTTTATAACCGAAAGTAAAACATGTTTTTTTTCTCAAAAGTTTTGGTCTTTTTTTGTTTATATCACAAAAAATAAAAAAACTCATCAAATACCACCAAAAGAAAGCTCTATTTGTGTAAAAAAAAAAGGACATACATTTTGTTTGGGTAGAACATTGCATGACCGCGCAATTACCAGTTGAAGTAGCCCAGTTCCCATAAGCAAAAAATGGCCTGGTCATTAAGGGGTAAATCTTCCGGAAGGCAAGTGGTTAACCACTTCCCCACCACCCTATAGCAGATGTACTGCTTTTTATTAGCGCTGATCCCTGTATTAGTGTCACTGGGGATGTCAGTGGAAGTTAGTCAGTTCCCACTCAGTGTCAGAATGCCTGCTGCAGTCCAGCTATAAGTTGCTGATCGCCATTACTAGTATAAAAAAAAAAAAATAAAAATTCCAGTGTTTATACTGCCATTTGTAGACGCTATAACTTTCACATAAGCCAATTAACATACACTTATTGGAATTTTTTTTTTTAGCAAAGACATGTAGTAAAATACATTTTGGCCTAAATTTATTAAGACATTTTATTTTAATTTTTTTATTGGATATGTTTTATAGCAAAAAGTAAAAAATGTTGTGTGTTTTTTTTTTTTCAAAATTGTCGGTCTTTTTTTTTAGAGCACAAAATATAAAACACTCAGAGGTGATCAAATGCCACCAAAAGAAAGCTCCATTCGTGGGAAAAAAATGCCAAAAATGTAATTTATGTACAGAGTTACATGACCGTGCAATTGTCAGTTAAACTAACGCAACGCCGTATCGCAAAAAATGGCCTGGTGAGGAAGGTGGGTAAATCTTCTGGAGGCTAAGTGGTTAAACTGGAATATTTTCTAGACTGTGTTTCATTTATGCTTATTTCTTTGGACATTTTTTGGACTTTGGGTTTATTCACCTAAGATTACTTTGTTCAAATCTGTTTCAGCAATGGGTGCATATATTAAATTTAAGTGACATCACTTCCGGTTTCAGATGCACACTTTCCTGGTGACTACAGCCAGGACACACTTCCAGTTTCAGAGTTTGCATGTGAGATCAAGGTATGGATTTGCCTTGGTCTCACAGCGCTCACCCTTCCCTGGCCGGTGGTAGTGTTTCTGGGCTCTGGTAAGAACGCGAGAGCCTGGAAACTTCGGAAGGAGGGGGACACTGCGCTTCCGGCTCTGTGACAGTGATCAGCAGCTATGGAGCTGCCACATCACTTTCTTTTTTTTTAATATATATATATATATATATTTAAATATTTTATAAAATTTTCAAAATTTCAAATTTATACAAACAAACCATAAACAAATAAACACATAAAACTACCACAGATTTGATTGTTATAATATCTGATTGTTAACCAAAAAACCTTAACATTTTCCCTCCCCTCCCCCCCATACCACCCAACCACATACCCCCCTCCCTCCGACCCCCCAAAACCTCCGCTCTGCATCTTTCCCACTCCCTCTGGAGATCCCAATTCAGAAACATATCCACATTATTTCTCTATTACACTCCCATATACTCTAGGATTAATTCTGACTCCTTAAAATCCTCCCACCTTTTCCACTTGGCACGAAAACTCTCCATCTTATCTTCACTCAAATGGTAAAGTTCTTCTAATCTATATATCTGGTCCACCCTATTTATCCAACCCTTTATTTTTGGTACTCCCTGTTTCTTCCAAAACTTGGGTATCAATCCCTTTACTGCATTAAGATAATACAATAAACCATATTTTTTATATTTCTTAACCGAAAGCTTAGGACCATGGCATAGGCAAGTCTCTGGGTCTTTTGGAATATCAATCTCCGTTATTTTCTAGATCATAACTTCTATTTGACCCTTAATACTCTTGAATTTTAGGACACTTCCACCAAATGTGATACATTGTACCTCTATCCCCACATCCACGCCAACATAAAGGTGAGTTATCTCCAATTCAATCTGTGTGCTACACTCGGTGTGATATACCATCTTGCCAAACATTTATAATTCATCTCTACCTCCTTCATATTTACATTTTCGTGTATTAAACTATATATTTTCTTTTGCTTTTCCATAGCCATCATTAATCATATATCCCTTTCCCACTTCTCTATAAATGGTGGACTTGTATCTGTGATTATTCCAGTGAGAATCTTATATATTTTTGATATCCCATCTCCCCTTGTGT
This sequence comes from Staurois parvus, assembly GCF_062004578.1. Taxonomy (NCBI): domain Eukaryota; kingdom Metazoa; phylum Chordata; class Amphibia; order Anura; family Ranidae; genus Staurois; species Staurois parvus. Next base: position 1,762,214 of record NW_028318316.1, read on the forward strand.
CTAATAAGTGATCAAAAGGGTTCCAATCCTCTCTTGTTCTCAATGGCCTTGGAAGCTTCCCTACAAAGTGTTTCAACTGAAAATAACGCCACTCGTCAATTCTCGTAAATATTTCCATCTTTTTTCCAAATCCTTAAGTGAACCTATTTCCTCCCCCACCATTACATCTCTCAACCGTACAGCTTCCTTTTTTATCCACTTCCCAGCAACACTTTCTTTACCCGGAGGAAAATAATCTGTGGACCATAAGGGCATTAAAATTGAATTATATGCCCACCTTTTTTGTTTATGTGAAACATCCCATACTCTTAACACACTCAGTGTGAAAAAACTTGTGCTATCTGCTAATCCTCGGAATTGTGAGGGTAACCATACAATTCTACTAAGGTTTGTGTTACTTAGTGTGTTTTCTATTTTAACCCAACTTTTCCCATGTGAATTATGTGTCCAATCAAAAATTATTGTCAGTATTCCCGAGTTATGGTACCTTTTTAAGTCTGGAACTCCCAGTCCACCTTTCTCTTTATTCGTACTTAAGATTTCATAACTTATAAGGTTTTGTTTTCCTCCAAATAAATCTTAAAATTTTTTTAATCATTCTAAAATATGCTTCTGGTATTTTGATTGGTATCATTTGGAATCTATATAGAATTTTTGGAACAATTACCATTTTTATCAGATTTATACGACCTATCCATGACAGAGTTCCCCCACCTAGTTTTCTTAGTTCATCCCAGGGTGGATAAAAATCAATGATTTTTAAAAACAAAAATTTAAAAAATCGGATTTTTTTTATTTAAATCAGATTTTTTTAAATAAAATGCTTTTTGAGGAAAATATATTACCATCCAAAGGTTATTCCATCATGAAATAAAGATTAGTTTTTTAATTATGTAGAATAAGGCTGTATATGTTTAATTTTTTTGGTAAATAAATTCCATTAATCCATTCACAATGTCATGCTCTTCCAGAGGTTTTTGTAAGATTATTGGGCAGTTTCCCTGCCTACAAGATATTATCACAGATGCTTGGTTTACTTTTGCAGTTCTCAAAACTGAATTTGACTCAGCGGAGATCACATGCCTCTTCTTCACAGCAAAAATGTTATAACATGAACAGAGTTAAGAAAAAGACCTTAATCCTAACTTCTACAAACCTATGAATACAGAATCAACCCCTTCACTGCTAAGTTTCAAGAAGTTCAGTGAATAGAATAGAAACAATATTTTTCTGAATGTTTGGAGTGGAATAGATCTGCACAAGAAGAAAGTGAAACTAAGTGTGAGGAGGAAAGGGCTGACAGTCTACGTTTCTTAAAATATATATATTTTGTTTAGCCAAATTAGTTAACAAACATGGATGTTTGTTTAAGCAAATAATATATGCTGTAATGTTATTGTTTCAGTTGAATAAATCTATTTAAATTGTTATTAATAAGGTAATAATTATTTTTCTCCTTCCTAAGTACAACAGAAAAGTTGTCCAAATATGAATGATTAACCTATTAAACTGGGGATAAAAAAACTAATACGAAAAGTTGTTATTCTAAAAATCTTCATCTACTTGCATATTAAAGTTATACCAGCAAGAATTGGTCTTTATGTATAAAACTATGATTTAAATCAAGCCTTACTGACTAGTGATTTAAATCATGATTTAAATCGTGATTTAAATCAGTTTGTTTTAAATCAAATCGACCCTGGTTCATCCTTAATCTAATTTAATAATGGTATATAATTTGATCTATATAAATTCTTAGAAGATACAGTTAATTTTATAACTAAATATTTTAATTCTTTTTCTCTCCGTACAAAGGGAAATTACTCCTGTAATATATTTTTCTCTCTTTTTAAAAGATTTATATTTAAAATCTCCGTTTTAGTTGGGTTAATTTTTAAGTTTGACATCTCTCCATATTCCCTCAATGATTTCATTAAGTTTGCCACATCACTTTCAAGCTGGCAGCTGTCTTAACAAAACTCACACAAGCTGATGGCTGCTACTGCTGTATGTTCAAAGAGTTGAAATGGTTATTGTAAAATTCTTTCTTTCTTATAGTACATTACAGAACATAGGTTGAGTATTCAAAAGATAGGGTTAAGCAGCTACCTTCAGGAGGCTGGACACCAGCAAACAAAGCTGTAGGAACATCCCAGTATAACCTCTCCCATTCCCAGCATGCCTTAATTTTGTAAGCAAGCAATAGCAGGAGAGAACCATAAGAACAGAAAATGAAAAATCTGTGTCCCATATCTGAATCCAAGAAAAGAATTGTACGGCTAATCAAAAATCCTATTTCTTAATTGTACATTACAGGAAACAGGATAGGTACTCAAGTACACAGGGACCAGTTTTACCTCACATACTTTACTTTCAACAAGCTCTCACCATTTTGCTTCCTGTCTTTCTTCAGGAAAGTCAATGCAATGTTCCGAGCCTTCATTTGGTCTCATAGGAAGCCACGGCTGGCCTTCCATTTGTTAACCCTGCCCAAGATTTGTGGAGAAGTAGCTTTGGAGTAGATCCCTACTAGGTTGCCATGGGGATGGAGAACTCCAGGAAGCCCTGAGCTGGCCCTGTCTGCGACGCTTGTTGCCCCATGACCCCACCCTTGGCACCACCATTGAGGTCACCTGGGAGGCATTCCATAATACATCCATCTCCCTGGCTCCTTCTCCTTTGGTTTTCATCTTGGGCAACCCCGACTTCCCTCCAGGGCTGGAAGACTGGAAGACCACCAAATCTCTCATCTCAAAGCTAGCAGATATACCCACTTAGTACATTTTCTCGATTCTGCAGGGTCCCTTCTTGCTACTGACCTCACCCAGTTAGCGGCCCCCCCTTTGAGATTTTGGGGAGGCCTCTAGCTTCGGTCCTAGCTTTGGTCCTATCTCCGCTCCCTTCTACGCTCACCTGGCATTGCCCGTAAGTTATCTGACTTTGAAGTTCTATGTCACAAAGGAGACCCAGTCCGACATAGTCTCTCTATCATCTACTCTTCTCTCATATATTCAGATCCCCCCTTCTCCTTAAATGGTAGTCAAACGTAGGTGTGTCCTTCACTGAGTCGCAACGTGAAAAAATATTGCACTTTGCCTAAAGTCATCAATGGACTCAAAAGTTCAGGAGACAAACTACAAACTCCTTTCACCATGGGTCTACAAACTATGGCCCTCCAGGTGTTGAGGAACTGCAAATCCCATGAAGCCTTGCAAGACTCTGACAGCCACAGGCAAAAGGCAGAGGCATGATGGGATTTGAAGTACTTCAACAGCTGGAGGGCCATAGTTTAGAGACCCCTGCCTTACACGATGGTATCAGGTGCCTTCCAACCTCCGTAATATTTCATCACAGCTCTCGGGTGCATGCTGGCATTGTGGGGCTGACAGCGGTACCCTCTTCCATATCTTCTGGCAGTGCCCTAACCTCTATCCTTTTTGGCAGGGAGTGATTGACATTATTCAACAACTTACAGCCCTAGACTTGCATGACGACCCAGACCCTTCAAGAAATATAAAGCCTCCCTTACTATCCAACTGCATAACGTTGCCAAGGCCTGTATTCCACTTCGGTGGAAGGACTCCCAACCTCCTACTCTTTCTTTATGGTTCTCCAAGATGAATGAGCTGAGGGACATAAAGGATCTGACTGCCACTCTACACAGCATAGGATACCTGGCGCCCTTGTCAACATTCTGTATTTACGGATGCATATCTGGCCAAACTTGCCCTCCATCAGTGAGCTCTCTACCCCCTTTTGCCCTCCTTTACTCCCTGGGAGAGGATGCAAAATCATCTGGTCTCTGACCTGCTTTTCTTTCTTTCTCTCTTCGGACCCCCCTTACCTTCACATTACTCCCACACACACACCTGTCATGCTCCTGTTCCCTTTCCTTAATTCCCTCTGGTCACCGCAGTACCTTCCGCGAGATTTACCCCCTTCCTTTCTCCTTCCCATACTCCCCCTTGTCTTTATTGCCGTCAGTGTGCTTTTTATATTGTAGATGGGCAACCCTACCCTAAAAAATACGTCCATTATCGGCTTTTGTTTGTTTGTTTTTTTCTACCGGCAAAACGCTGATAATATTCGGCGGATGATACATCTTTACATCACAACAAACTTGTCAAAGGACCAACTGGCAGCCTAGCTAACCTGAGAAACAAAAAAATGCCTGAAACTGAAAAGCATAAGAAACACTAAGAAAACAGAGATAACACTAAGAAAACGCAGATACCTACTGGAGGAGAATGTGAAAAAGTATAATTTAATCCCCTGCATTAAGAATCTGCAATTACTGAAGTAATCTTGTTATAAAGATCTGCCATGGTTGCAGAAAAAATACCTTCATAGATAATGTAGAGGAGGTGTTTTGCTTGGGAAGCTAGGGAAGACTGTAATGCGTGTGCAAACTCTAGCAGGGGTCAAATGTTCAGGCAGGCAGCATCAGGCCCCCAGACTGGGACACTGCAAGTTCGTTCCGGACAGATTTCCACCAGAGGAATGGATCATGTGCCCTGGACCTTCATAGCACCCTGCATCCAACACATTGACCCATATGTCTAGATGATCGCCTAATGCCCAGGAAGCAACATTACAGGCAAGCCCACTTCTTCATTCTAGTGGGATCAAGGTACAGTTCCTCTACCAGGGCAAAGCCCTGGAGTAGAGAATTCTGAAGGTGCAAAAATGTGCCTCAGTGGAACTGCATCTGTGAAGAATTTTGCTAGCTAAAAAATATCTTGATGAAGGACATAAAAAGAAAACAAAAAAAAGGAAATGGTTTGCTTCTCTCAGAGCAGAGAGAATATATTCATTCTCCTAAGGACACTAGGTATGCTGGAAGTGGGCGTGGTTATACTGAGCTGAGCTTACATCTTTGTTTGTGTCCAATCTTCTAAAGGCCACTGCAAAATACAATGTGCCTGAATACTCATCCTGTGCTCCAAAACAGAAGTATAAAGCGGAGCTACACCCAAAAGGGGAACTTACACTTTAAGGACCGGTCCCCTGCTTCCTGTTTGGAATTGGCATCTTTGGGGAGCGGGGGGGTGTGGGGTGAGTAGCGGGTACCCGATTTTGACAGGTATCCGCTCCAAATGCAGCCTGCCTAGGCGTTCAGAAGCGAAAGTTATCCTTTCCCCCTCCATCCCCGCAGTCTTTTGGGACACATGACAGGTGCCAGAAGACTACAGGATCATTCACAAGTGCGCAGTGGGAGCTGCAAGCTGTCACAACCAGGTATAACAGTAACCAGAAACCGGCGCTCAAAACTCTCTTGCTGCACTCAAAATGGAATCTTGCACTTGCTGAGGTTCCGCATTTGGTAGATCAGTGAATCTCGATGCTAGCAGAAAAGGACAAAACAGGGCGCACTCTCCTCATGCATTACCGTAATAATGTGAAATGTATTTAAAAAAGCAAAAACATACGAGTTTGCTCTGAGGAAGGGAGTTCGACACCTGAAACGCACTTTACCCGAGGACCCATGCTGTCAAGGACTGGCATCCTTTGACTTCAAGTCTGCTGATTTCAGCCAGGGTATGCAAACGTTTAAACACAACTGTTTATCCTTAAATAAAACTGAAATGAAAAAGAAACCTTCTCTAGCAAAATGTTCATCTCCAGTCTTAAATTTCTAAAGCTAACTCCAATTACAATGACAGATATCATAGTCTATATTCTTAGATTTTCAAGTCAACCTTTTCAATATAAATACATAAAGACTCTTGGATCACCATCCTCCAACATAAAAAAAAAAACACCAGCCAGCAGAAATAAGCAACCTTCCTTTTTCTAGCAGCCACATGAACCATGGCTAAAGCCTAAAAAAAAATATAGTTGTCCTCAAAGAAGCGAAAGGCTTCATTCACACGTTTCTTATAAATGAAAAACTACTCCCAATAACTTTCACTGGAAACTTTTGAACACTTGGAATTCTTGAATAAGCTATTCTTTTACCCACTGTAAGTCCTTTTGGTTAGAGCTGTATATACAGTGGATATAGTCTACACACCCCTGTTAAAATGTCAGGTTTCTGTAATGTAAAAAAATTAGACAAAGATAAATAATTTCAGAACATTTTCCACCTTTAATGTGACCTATATTAAACTGTACAACTTAATTGAATAACAAACTGAAATCTTTTAAGGGGGAAGTAAACATAATAATAAAAATAATGTGGTTGCATAAGTGTGCACACCCTCTTATAACTGGGGATGTAGCTGTGTTCAGAATTAAGCAATCACATTCAAAATCATACTGAATAGGAGTCAGTACACACCTGCCATCATTTAAAGTGCCTCTGATTAACCCCAAATGAAGTTCAACTGTTCTAGTAGGTCTTTCCTGACATTTTCTTAGTCGCATCCTACATCAAAAACCATGGTGTGCAGAAAGCTTCCAAAGCATCAGAGGGATCTCATTGTTAACTGCTTCCCGACTACCCTATAGCAGAAATGCTGCTACAGGCTGGCAAGGGTGCACAAAATCACGTATATATACGTGATTCGCGCTCCCGCGGTGATTCGCGGGCCGGGAGGGAGCACACGCTCCCCCTTCGAGCCGCGGGTGCTGTGATTTGATCCCCAAGGGATCAATCATCTGATTTAGGCCAGTGATGTTCAGCCTAAATTGGATGATCGATCCATGCCATATCAGGGATCTTCCTGTACCTGTGTTTTACACTTACACAGGTAAAGGAAATGATGAAATCTTCTCTCTCTGGGCACATTCTGTCCCAGAGAGAGAAGAAAGAAGACACAGCGAGTACAAGCACTACACATTTACAGTTAGAATACATTTTAGGTCACATTTAACCCCTTGACTACCCCCCCCCCAGTTAACCCCTTTACTGCCCTGTCACCAGTGTCATTAGTACAGTGTGCAGATTTTTTGCTGATCACTGTATTAGTGTCGCCGGCGACTTCAGACAGTGTTAGCACCAGTAAGCGTCCCTCCCAGATAGCGTCAGATTGCCCGTCATTACACCAGTCATCACATTTAACCCCTCGATTGCCAGTAAGATGCTCATACACAATAAACCTCCATTGCTAGTATAGTGCCTGAACAGATTAATATAGTTCACATTAATAGAGTGTCCCCAAAAATGCAGCGTCAGCAGGATCAGCCCCGTCACCTGCCAGCACCTGCGTTTAGCCCCTACGTTTACCCCCCCTTCTCCCCCAGCTAGTGCAGTGTCGGTAGATCACTCTCACTCGATACATTGCACACAAAACCACAGAGTTTGCAGAATCAGGCCTGATCTCTGTTAGCACTTGCCGGTAAATGTTTTGTAGTGGTTCAAGCAGTCCCTGACAGCCAGGTACTCTTTTTCCCGTGAGTCGCACTAGGTACCTGTAAATTTAGTGGCCAAAATGTCAAACGAAAGATACTCTAGTGAAGAGGCCTACAGGATTCTGAGCATATCAGATGAGAGCGAAGGGGAAGACTAACTGACACAGCCTCAGAATACAAACCTGTAGACAGCAGCGACACCCTGAAAGATAGCTCAGACGATGGAGAAGAGGTTCCTGCTAAGGGCAGTCATACCCAACCCCGTTCCCAGGTTGCTGAGATCATGAAGACTCTCATATGCATCAGAGTGACAGTACTATGTGGAGGTGCAGTGCGGAAGTCACAGAAGTCACTACATTTTGTTGGTTTGATCACATCACTATATTTGGGACTATTATGATATTTAGAGGACTTATATATTTTCTTTTCTTATTTGTTATATCGTCCATTTTGTTTATTCATTGAAGTATTCACTATTCTTTTTTATGATGTTTCCTTTCTCTTTTACTATCACATAATTGATTATAACACACATTTTTATTAGCGCTGCACATTGATATTATAGTACTGGTGCCACTTTACCTTTTGGTGAACTGGTGAGCACCAGCGGCCTAGTACATCCTGATTTTATACACACCAGCACTGCAGTATCACCTGGTGAGTCCCATAAGTGCAGTACAAGCTGGTGCGGTGGCGAGCACAAGAAGTGTCCCGTAGCCAGCAAGAATTCGCATACAGGCCCCTAGTATCCTTCCAGATGTGCTTGCAAATCCAGATTGGCAGCCTACAAATTCTGCAGCACTTGTACTTCCCCCATTCACTTCTCAAGCTGAAATTCAGGTGGAAACAGCAAATTTAACTACTCCACTTGATTTTTTGGTGCTGTTTTTCATGGAAGAGCTGTATGCATTGATTGTGGATCAAAGCAATTTATATGCACAACAGTTTATCGCCGCCAACCCAAATTCAAACCTTGCCACACCATTCGCATGGAAACCCATTACAGCTTCCGAATTTAAAATTTTTTTAGGCCTGGCCCCCAAACATGGGCATTACTGAAAAAAAAAAAAAAAAAATGAATTGCAGTTGTATTGGTCCACAGACCCAATTCATCATATGCCCGTGTTCCCTGCTGCCATGGTCAGACATAGATATTAGAGTATAATGTGTTTTATTTCAACAACAATATACTCATCCTCTCGTGACCCTGAATTTGACCAGCTCCACAAAATTTGGCCCCTCGTAAATCACCTTAACCAAAAATTTGCAGATGTCTATAGTCCCCAGCAAAACATCTGCGTTGATGAGTCCCTCATTAATTTTTCTGGCCGCCATGCATTCAAACAATTTCTCCCCAGCAAGTGTGCCAGATATGGGCTCCAGATGTATAAGACATGTGAGAGGGCAACAGGCTATAAATATAAGTTTCAGATTTACGAGGGAAAAGATAGTCACATGGAGCCCCCCGGATGCCCAGACTACATGGTGAGCATTGGCAAGATAGTTTGGGACTTGGTGTCATTCTTTTTCCACATGGGGTACCACTTATACGTGGACAATTTTTATTCAAGTGTGCCACTATTTAGACATTTGCACAATTTTGGAATTGGCGCATGTGGCACCGCGCAAACTAATTGCTGGGATTTCTCCCAACCGATTGTAAATACCCGTCTTAGAAAGGGGCAAAAAGCCTGCTTGAAAAATGGAGAATTGCTTGCAGTGAAGTGGAAGGACAAACAGGATGTCTTGCACTAACGCAGACACGACCATCCAAATTGTCACAGCAGCTAGCGTTGTTGAGAAGCCCCTCTATGTCCACGACTATAACGTTAGGGGTGGACTTCAACGAACAGATGATGAAGCCATACTTAACTTCCCGAAAAGTCCGACTCTGGTACAAAAAAGTGTCTGTTTCTTTCAACTGGCTCTATATAATGCTTTTGTGCTTTACAAAGCAACTGGACGAAGTGGATCCTTCCTAAAATTCCAGGAAGAGATCATCACAGCCCTTTTGTATCCAGAAGGTGCAGTGGCTCAAACCACCAACACAGATGCAGTTAGCCGTCTGCATAAGAGGCATTTTCCTGATGCCATTCCTGGTCCCAAAGGACACCCCAAAAAAAGATGGCGTGTCTGTAGAAGACATGGAATTAGGCGTGACACCAGCTTTTTCTGTCCCTCCTGTCCTGGCCAACCTGGTCTCTGCCTCAAGGTCTGCTTCCGTCGCTACCACACACTAGTGGAGTATTAGTATAGGATACAGCACGGCACAGTTCAGGACACATATTTTCACAGGGTTTCGAAAGATGTTAGGTAGCCAGGAAACTGGCTTTCGCATTTTGAGAGACCCTACAGTCTGGTTAAGTTCAAGTTAAAAAAAAAAAAAGCAACAAAAAAACATAAAAAATAAAAAGTACAAGTGCAAAAAAAAAATTAAAAATGTGAAACAAAAATAATAGTAGTTTTTTTTTTTTTTTGTCGAGTTACTGTTACGATTTTAATGTTTTATTGTTACTGTTTTATTCTTAACCATTGCTATTATAATGCCATTCAGCTGCAGCACCAACCTGTTTATTCTGACAGCAACAGGAACCTTGCTCTCAGAATATAAACAAGTAGGTGTGTGCAGCGCTGTTGGATGAGATTTTCATCTGCAGTAAAAAAAAAAAAAAAAACAGAGTTAGACTTATCAGTAACTCCTTTTCTATGAGTCTTCCAGGACAGCCTCCTTGAGACGTAGAGCTCCTCCCCCCGGGACAGGAAACACATAAGCACAGCACTTTAAAGGCGGACCTCCAGGCCTCCCTCTTCCGTTTTACTCAGGAACCACAGGAAGACACTAAAAGACAACCATTTATGCATAAACATGCATTACCGTACAATCTTAGGGTCGGAAATCAAAGCTGTCCTGGAAGACTCATAGAAAAGGAGTTACTGATAAGTCTAACTGGTTTTCTCCAAACATCTTCCAGGACATTCTCCTTGAGACAATAATAAAGAACCTATCCACTTGGGCGGGGCTACTGCCTGGAGGATTTTGCGCCCAAATGCCTGATCCTCGCTAGAAAGGAGATCCAGTTGATAAAGCTTCACAAAGGTAAAAAAACTGGACCAGGTGGCCGTCTTACAGATCTGTTCTGGGGAGGCACTGACTCTTTCTGCCCAGGACGCTGACAAGGATCTGGTTGAGTGTGCATTAACAAATGAGAACGGAATTTCTAATAAACTATACGATTCCATGATAGCCATTCTAATTCATCTAGCTATGGTGGATTTGGAAGCCTTGGAACCCTTCCGTGCTCCTGCAAAAAAAAAGACAATCTGACTTTATGAATTCTCTGGATCTACTAAGATATACCAAAAGGCTCCTTCTAACATCCAACAAACTTAATCTTTCCTCCTTCCTGCTTGTGGGAGCAGAACAGAAGGTCGGCAAAATCATATCTTAAGAGCACAATTCTATCCACGAAAACTGCCAAAAAGGGCTCTCTAATGCAAAGCACCTGCAATTCCTTCACCCTACGGGACAACGTGATTGCTATCAAAAAAACGTGAATGAAGATTTCTCCAGAGGTTCAAATGGCCAAAGGACCAAAGCTTTTAGAACAAAACAGATCCCAAACTGAACAAGACCTGACCGCCTCCAGCCTGGACTTGGAAAGAGACCTGAAAAAATCTGTTATAAAGAGATCTTGCTGGAGGGGGATCTGAAGAAAAACACTAAGGGCCGAGGCCTACACCTTTACAGTGCTAACCGAAAGGCCCTGATATGCCCCATCCTGAAAGAAATCTAATACCGCCGGGATATCCGGACGACCCCACCCCTTACCTAGCAACCAGGTGTTGAATTTTTTCCAGACCTTAGCATAAATAGCTCTGGTAATGGGTTTGCGGCAGTTCACTAAAGTCCTTATTACTCTGTCAGAAAATCCCTGAGCTTTCAGGAGTTGCTCTTCAGAAGCCACGCTGCCAACCTCAAGGTTTTTACTTGAGGGTGTAGCACGGGACCCTGAGAGACCAGAACTTCCCTCTCTGGAAGGGGGAACAGGGGAACAGAGGCCAGGCTCCACAGCAGAGAAAACCCCATGGCCTCTTCGGCCAGAATGGTGCCACCAGAAGTAGGTTTGTCTTTTCCAACAGAAACTTCTGCATGACTGCTGGGTTCAACCTTACTAGGGGAAACGGATAACAGAGATTGAGCTTCCACGCACTCACGAAAACATCCACACCCAAAGCCTGATCTCCCAGATTTAGGGAGAAGAATTGGCTGACTTTCCTGTTTTCTTGGGAAGCAAAGAGATCGGCCTCCAGCATGCCCCACCTGAGAGTGATGGACATAAACACTTTGTGGTTGAGAGACCATTCGTCATGTTTGACAGGATGCCAAGTTAGGAAGTTCGCTCTGGAATTCTGCGCCCCTTTCAGATGAATGGCAGATATCGAAAGCAAGTTTTGCTAGGCCCAAGATACAACGCTGTCCTCGATTGTTTGAAAAGGAGGGCTTTGCGTACCCCCTGCTTGTAGATGTATGCCACCGTAGCCATGTTGTCCAAACAGATCTGCAGGTGACGGTCTAACAGATCTGCCTGGAAGTCATCCAACGCTCGCTGGACTGCTAGAAGTTCTCTCTGATTCGTGGATCTCTGAGCTTCCCCCACGGACCACAACCCCTGGGCAGCTCTGTCGCCTAGATGGGCTCCCCAACCAAAGCTGCTGGCATTGGTCGTAATGATAACCGGACAAGGTGAGTTCCATTCCGGACCTTTGGCTAGATTCACTTGTTTCCGCCACCACCAAAGGGATTTCTTGACCCTGGACGGGAGCCGGACTGCCAGATCTAAAGTAGATCTTTCCCCGTTCCAAACCCTCAGAAGAAAGACCTGCAGTGGCTGCTGGTGGAATCTGGCCCAGGGGCCAGCTGGGAAACATGAAGTCATGAGACCCACTGTCCTCATGATATCCCTTATTGTCGTGGATAGATTTCTCTGCAGTCCTGCCAGCACCCAACTTATCCTGAGAAACTTTTCTTGTGGAAGGAAAATCTCTCTCTCTCTGCTGAGGAAATCTCGTACCCCAGATAGGTAACTCTTTGGGAGGGAGTTAAGCATGACTTGTCCTCATTTACGAGCCACCCCAGACTCAGAAGGAAGTCCTGAGCAACCTGCAGATCCTCTGTCAACTGTTTGTGAGACCTGGCCACGAAGAGGAGATCGTCCAGATAGGAAACATCGTAATAGACCTCATTCTTAGAGGAGCTAAGGCCTCCACAAGCACATTCGTAAAAAATCTTGGCGCTGAGGCCAGACTGAAAGGTAGAGCCCGACACTGCCAGTGGTGGATCTCTGAACCCATCTTTATTCTTAGGTATTTCTGACACACATGATAAATGGGAATGAGAAAATACGCATCCCTCAGATCAAGCATAGCCATGAACAAATCTGGGTAGAGGATGTTCCTTACAGAGAAGATCAATTCAATCCTGAAGTGTGTGTACCTAAGAGAACAACTGAAGGGGCGCAGGTTTAGGATAAGGCGAAACTTGCCTGAATGCTTTTTCACTACAAAAACATGGGAATAACACCCCCTCCCCTGCTGGTTCCAGGGAACTCAAGTAAGGACTTGCTGATCTACCAGGTCTCCAATTAGGCCACACAGCCTGTCTTTTCCCGAACCTTGGGAAGGTTGGTTACCAGATACCTGGTTGAGGGACTGGAGTCAAATGACAAAAGAGAAAAAATGCCATCCAAACTGATACGGTAACCGTATCTTAACAATATCTCCGACTCACTTAAATAGAAGTGTGGATTATAAACCTAAAAATCGTAGAACACAGAAAAAATGGCAGTTGACTAGTGCATAACCGCCTGAAAAGTGGTTAATTGAAATCCCATGCTGAGTAATATTCACTACAAAAAATTAATGCAATATTATATTTATTCGATCACAAGGACCATAGAAAAGGTTGACATTGACATGGTGAACATGTGGCAATCATATTAAAATCAAAGAATTAAAATAAACACCAACTCTTTATTAAGAGCAATTTTTGGAACACCCCGTGTGGGGTGGTTACATAAGGGATATTGATGTCTAATACGGGACACTAGTCTCATACTTCCATATAGGAATCGCACCAACTCTTAAGAGCAATTTTTGGAACCCCTAGAGGGGTATTTACAAAGGATATATTGATGCCTGTATGGCCTTTTTGGAACACTCATATTGATTATCCTGGATTTGTCACCTCCCTATTCACAGTATAGGGGTTTTTTCGTCACGTTTGCAGTGAGAAAGAATTTTTCTGATTCCCTTTATGGTAATTCATAACACTTTAATTTTATTTTTACTATACTTCAGTATCACTGGGATTCATTTTTCACTGTTTACATTTATTCACTTATGGAAGCACTTGCAATTGTGGATTTATTTCCAACTGTGGTGGTTATCCAGGAAGGTTTAATACCAGTTATACATTTATGATGGCACAGCCACTTAGAAGGTAAAGGTGAACTATAACCCGTTGATTTGAGTATGTGCATCCTATTAGGTTTATGATTACGTTATTATCCCCTGCTTCCTCTGTATTTATCATCTTCCATTATTTAATCCCTAGGTTATCCAGGTTCTCTGTGTTGTTCATGAAAGAACAGTCAAAGAAGAACTATATTTCACTGGGATACACAATATGGAACTTTACTGCAGATAAATACGGAAAGGAAATTTCATTGCCTCATATGGATCATTTCTTGCCCGAACAGCCATTTCTGAAGACGCCTAACGGTTCTTTTATTTTAATTCTTTGATTTTAATATGATCGCCACATGTTCACCATGTCAATGTCAACCTTTTCTATGATCCATGTGATCGAATAAATATAATATTGCATTAATTTTTTGTAGTGAATATTACTCCGCATGGGATTTCAATTAACCACTTTTCAGGCGGTTATGCACTAGTCAACTGCCATTTTTTCTGTGGACTGGAGTCAAACTCCAACCTGTACCCTTTTTCTATTAAGTCCAGGATGTACGGGTTTGAGGACGTTGAAGCCCACTGAGGGAGAAAGGTCCCCAGTCTTCCACTGGGACGCTCAAGTCATTGAGACTTCGTGGGGCCATGAGGAGGATTGAATAAGATCTCCCCTTTCCCCTTGTTCTTGTGCCCTGTCCTATGCTTCTTGTGCTGAACATCCATAACTTGCTAACCCGTGTCTTTTGATGAAAAACCCCCCTGGAGTAAGATCTCGTCTTACTCTCTGGAAATGCCCTCTTTTTATCAGCCCTACGCTCTAGAGCAGTGATGGCGAACCTTTTTGAGCCCGAGTGCCCAAACTGCAACCCAAAACCAACTTATTTCTTTCAAAGTGCCAACACTGCAATGAAACCTGAATATCGAGCTTTTGGTTTAGAAAAAACAACTCGTACAGTAGTGCAAACTAATTAACAGTACAGGGATGACCAGAGACTGCGGACACAGTACAGGGATGACCAGAGACTGCGGACACAGTACAGGGATGACCAGAGACTGCGGACACAGTACAGGGATGACCAGAGACTGCGGACAGTACAGGGATGACCAGAGACTGCGGACAGTACAGGGATGACCAGAGACTGCGGACACAGTACAGGGATGACCAGAGACTGCGGACACAGTACAGGGATGCCCAGAGACTGCGGACACAGTACAGGGATGACCAGAGACTGCGGACACAGTACAGGAGATGACCAGAGACTGCGGACAGTACAGGGATGACCAGAGACTGCGGACAGTACAGGGATGACCAGAGACTGCGGACACAGTACAGGGATGACCAGAGACTGCGGACACAGTACAGGGATGACCAGAGACTGCGGACACAGTACAGGGATGACCAGAGACTGCGGACAGTACAGGGATGACCAGAGACTGCGGACAGTACAGGGATGACCAGAGACTGCGGACACAGTACAGGGATGACCAGAGACTGCGGACACAGTACAGGGATGCCCAGAGACTGCGGACACAGTACAGGGATGACCAGAGGCTGCGGACACAGTACAGGAGATGACCAGAGACTGCGGACAGTACAGGGATGACCAGAGACTGCGGACAGTACAGGGATGACCAGGGACTGCGGACACAGTACAGGGATGACCAGAGACTGCAGACACAGTACAGGGATGACCAGAGACTGCGGACAGTACAGGGATGACCAGAGACTGCAGACACAGTACAGGGATGACCAGAGACTGCGGACACAGTACAGGAGATGACCAGAGACTGCGGACACAGTACAGGAGATGACCAGAGACTGCGGACACAGTACAGGAGATGACCAGAGACTGCGGACACAGTACAGGAGATGACCAGAGACTGCGGACACAGTACAGGAGATGACCAGAGACTGCGGACAGTACAGGGATGACCAGAGACTGCGGACAGTACAGGGATGACCAGAGACTGCGGACACAGTACAGGGATGACCAGAGACTGCAGACACAGTACAGGGATGACCAGAGACTGCAGACACAGTACAGGGATGACCAGAGACTGCAGACACAGTACAGGGATGACCAAAGACTGCAGACACAGTACAGGGATGACCAGAGACTGCGGACACAGTACAGGAGATGACCAGAGACTGCGGACAGTACAGGGATGACCAGAGACTGCGGACACAGTACAGGAGATGACCAGAGACTGCGGACACAGTACAGGAGATGACCAGAGACTGCGGACAGTACAGGGATGACCAGAGACTGCGGACAGTACAGGGATGACCAAAGACTGCGGACACAGTACAGGAGATGACCAGAGACTGCGGACACAGTACAGGGATGACCAGAGACTGCGGACAGTACAGGGATGACCAGAGACTGCGGACAGTACAGGAGATGACCAGAGACTGCGGACAGTACAGGAGATGACCAGAGACTGCGGACACAGTACAGGAGATGACCAGAGACTGCGGACACAGTACAGGAGATGACCAGAGACTGCGAACAGTACAGAAGATGACCAGAGACTTCAGACAGTACAGGAGATGACCAGAGACTGCGGACAGTACAGGGATGACCAGAGACTGCGGACACAGTACAGGGATGACCAGAGACTGCGGACAGTACAGGGATGACCAGAGACTGCGGACACAGTACAGGAGATGACCAGAGACTGCGGACACAGTACAGGGATGACCAGTGACTGCGGACAGTACAGGGATGACCAGAGACTGCGGAAAGTACAGGAGATGACCAGAGACTGCGGACAGTACAGGGATGACCAGAGACTGCGGAGGGAGGGGGAGCGGGTACCTGAATTTGACAGGTACCCGATCTTACTTCCGCAGAGTTTTTTTTATCTTACCTGTTCCTTTATCCAGCCGCGCGCTGTCTTCCCAGCTTCTGTAGTGTGGGCGCTCGTCGGACTGCCGGATGCCCAGTGCGCATGCGCGAGAAGCGCTGCGCTTTGTGATTGGTCCGGCGGCTTCTGGGATCTGTCATGTGTCCCAGGTACCGCCTTACCATTCACAAAGAGCACTGCTTCTTGTGCATGCGCACTTGGGACCCGGCTGTCACGCACACTACAGCCGGGAAGACAGCGCGCCGCTGGATTCTCCTGGCGTGCCCACAGATAAGGCTCGGCGTGCCGGCTGTGGCACGCGTGCCACGGGTTCGCCATCACTGCTCTAGAGCCTCCTCAAGACCTGGACCGAAACGGTTATCACCAGTAAAAGGTAAGGCCCCAGCCCAGGTATTTAACCATAGTTCCCTTCTAGTTGAATTCACAAGGGCAGAGTTTCTCGCAGTTAGCTTAGCTGATTCGGCTGAGGCATCCGTGAGGAAACCTACCGCTTTAAACAGCAAAAGAAAGGATTTTAGCATTTGCTGCCTGGAGGTCCTTGCCGAGAGATGCAATTGTAGCTGGGAAAACCAGCATTCCAAATTTCTGGTGACAGAGGTGGACAATTATAGCATATACAAACTATGGTATATATCTTTGAAAATTGATCAACCCTGATGTACTGGCTGCCTATCTCATTTCTTTAGGCTCTAAAATGCCTGGACAATACAAATGCCCTCCCCCCCAGACAACCATTTTTGTAAAGTAGAAAGTCTGAGGTATTTAGTAAGAGGCATGGCGTGTTTTTTTTAAAGTTGTAATTTGTTGTTAAACTTTTTTTGAAAATGAAGAAATTAAATAAATTTTTTCACAATTTTTTTTTACATACTGTCACCAGTGCAGTACAGAGTCATCATACGACTGGTGTGGCGGTGATTAGGGATACTGGGAACAATTCACAAAGCAGTATTGCACAGAGTTTTGTTTTTTTGTTTAAATGTTGGCATTCACTAAAAAATGCAACAAAAATACTGCATGAGTTAGTCATGCGGTATTTTAGAAGTGAAAACATGCAGTAATGTAAGGAGTTGACAGCACTTAAAAATTAAGAGAAAAAACGGCGTGGGGTCCCTCCATCCATACCAAGCTCTTATCCGACTATGCAGCCCGGCAGATCAGGAAAGGGGGAGGGGACAAGCGAGCGCCCCCCCCCCCCCAAACCATACCAGGCCACATGCCCTCAACATGGGGCAGGGGGGGGGCTCTATTGATGGGGACAAGGGTCTCTACCCCACAACCCTGGCCAGTGGTTCTGGGGGTCTGCAAGCAGGGGGCTTATCGAAATCTGGAAGCCTCCTTTAACAAGGGGGCCCCCAGATCTTGCCCTCCACATGTGAATGAGTATGGGGTACATAGTACCCCATACTCATTTACCAAGAAAAAGGTGTAGTGTAAAAAAACAAGGCAGTTTTTGACAGGTCCTTTATTAAAAAAAACAAAAATGTAAAAAATGTCCTCCGGTGTAGATCCATCGTCAATCACGATGTCCACTGCTACCGCTGTCCCGAAAACAGAAAAGAAAAAAAAAATTCTCTGCTCTCGACGAAGGCTCCCACCATCTTATAGTTCTCAATAACTAAAGGCTGGGGCCATCGGGTCACCCGTCCCCTTGTGACGTCATCGACCAAGGCATGCTGGGTCAATAATAGAGCACACCGCCTCAAAGCACCCCCCCCCCATGTTGACAGCATGTGGCCTGGTTTGGAGGGGAGGGGCGTTTGCTTGACTTCCCACTCTCCTGACCTACCAGGCTGCATGCTTGGATAAGGGTTTGGTATAGTTTTGAGGGACGGAACCCCATGCAATTTTTTTTTGTGTGCTGGTTCCCCTCAAAATCCATACCATAATGATACACTGTACTACTCTGGGTAGGTAATTAAGGATTTATTTATTTATTACACTGTTATTGCTTATACAGTGATGATTAAATAGTTTTAGTTGTGAAGAATGTGTTTCCTATTGCTTGCTTCCTTATGATTGTAATCTGTGCTAATTACATGGTACAGATAGCCAGGTACCATGTGATTTCTGTGGACCAACCATAAATCACAACAGCAGATAGGTTCCAAACATCTAATGAGATTTACTCACATTTTTTCTGTGGATTTAAAATGTCTCAGCTATTTCTGTCTCAATGATATGGAGTCTGTCTGGGGAGTACATAAGTCTGAGTAAAACGTTTGCACAATACTGTAAATGGAAACCATTTACTAACTTTCATCCCCAGAGAAAATTTTGAACCCCACTCACCCTACAGTTATCTCTACCCCATTTCACCTTGCTGCACTCTCCCCTAAATTTGCTTGGCATACTTAACCAAGCCATGTCAAAAATTACTGTCTCCTAGTTTGACCATTCAAAACTACTAAAAAATGTACTTTATGCTGTAGATCAGGGGTCTCCAAACTGTGTCCCTTTGCTAGCCTTTATCCGGCCCTTGGGGCACTATTCTTCCAAATGATATGAGTTACTAATCCTCCCACTGACACCAGCAATGAGGCACTAATTCCTCCTAATGATACCAATAATGGGACACTATTCCTTCTAGTGATACCAATGATGGGGCCCTCTTCCTCCCACTGATACCAATGATATCTACTCCTGCTCCTACTGAACACCAACCCTTAGGCCATGTTTAATCCAACTGATACTGGGCCTGGGACATTTTCTACCCCCACTGACTCCAATCTGGCTCCCCTAAATGCTGAAGGACAGTAAACTGGCCCTTTACTTGAAAAGTTTGGAGACCCCTGCTGTAGATCACTGTTCTTTATGGTATTTTATAAAATACAGTACTTAGAAGCATGAGTATTAATATACAACTGAAGGTACGGAAATGTCTGGAGTGGAAGAGTTCAAAAAGAATTTTATAGCCTTTAAGTCTTTTTTTTTTTTTTTTTTTTTAAAAAGGAGTGTTTTATTAAAGTCAAACTTACATTGCAGCATAAATACAGAGATTGACATAGTACA
Organism: Staurois parvus; assembly: GCF_062004578.1. Lineage (NCBI taxonomy): Eukaryota > Metazoa > Chordata > Amphibia > Anura > Ranidae > Staurois > Staurois parvus. The sequence goes on from NW_028318316.1 coordinate 1,781,855, forward strand.
ATGCCAAAAATAATCATCTGAGAAAAAATAAACAAGACTGTCCACCCATGTGGTACGGTGAATGGACAAACAAATAATAGGAATAGGGCATAGTTAGCCCTACACAATCATAATAGAGGGAAAAGGTACAGCAAACCATCCATGAATTTCCAAATGTATGCTACATTTGGAGGGGTATAGCAATGGATAAGAGAGCAAAAGAGTAGGCACTGCAAGGTCCTGGGGAAAGAAAGAGGTGGGGGGGGGGGGGGGAGAGAGGAAAGGGATGGAGATAGATTGTAAAACTCCAAAGGAGCAGGGCCCTCCTAACCCTCTTGTATTGAACTGTATTGTTGCTGTATTGTCTCCCTTTATATTGTAAAGCACTGAGCAAACTGTTGTCGCTATATAAATCCTGTATAATAATAATAATACTAATAGGGAGTTAGGAAAGAGGGAGGAGCATAAAGGAAAAAGGCAGAAGTAGTACAGCAATTATGCAGTCCACCCAGTGTTCACCATGCGCACCTACCAGAAGAAAAACCTGTAAGAAAAGGAGGGGGAGGGGATCACTGATCAGATGTCCATGGAGCCCACACCTTATCATACTTCCATAGACAACCCCAGTTAATATAAGTGAGTTTATACATCGGCACAGCTGCACCCACTAGAGCTTCCCAGGACGACAAGTCTGGATGAGCTGAGGAGGACCATTTTAACAGTATCTCTTTTTTAGCATAAAATAAAAAAGTAAGAAACCAGAAGTTTGGCATGATGTGGTCGCTGGTCATCGCCTTTGCGTAATCTTACTTGGTAGTTTAGTAAGATGAGATGTGGGAGCACGTTTTGACTTGCCTGCAACTGTAATACAACATTATGTATAACAATAATCCTGAGCCGTAAATCAAAACATTAGCCAATATTAACTGTACATTAAAAAGTGAGGTTTTAACAGAATTCAGAAGAAATTAGATACTTTATAAGAATGATTTTGCTAGAGCTTCAGATTGCCAAAAAATAAAAGAAGCTTGATGAAAATGATAAGGACAGACAAGCTGCCAAAGCATATAAAACAATGGCACGCACTTGCAGCATGCTGCATATATGAACAAACGCCTAGGCTTCAGTCTTCATAAAATCAATACAGAGACAAAACAGACAAAAGCAAAACAGCACCATTACTGAGTACACAGCAATTCAAGGTTGGCTCACCATAAACAGAGTTTAAACTCCTGTGCAATTATTGTTACTTTGTAAAAAGTATCTTTCATATTGATACATATTGATTATTATCCTATGTAAACATTATTACTATAGCAATTACAGTATATACTTTAATGTGCTTTAGATAACGAGCCAAACAATACAGGATAAGATACATTATAAAGGCTGTATTTTCTTGAGTGTTTCTGAGTAGGATATATGAAACCTGGACCACTAAGCAGAAGAAAGACAAGATCTGATGTCATCTTCCAACTTTTTCCTAAGTCCAGAACAGACTTAAAAAAGAAAAAAAAAATTAAAACTATGTCACCTTCAATATACACTGACCCAAGTGGATCTGGGGACAAAGTGCTAAAGTTATTGTAAACCCAATTGCTAAAAATCCAATATGAGCTTGCACATGTTGATGCTTTCCAAAAGTTGGTCTCATTTGCAAGTACTTTCTGCCAAGGAGTGGCAACTGGTTCCAAAATGTGGTTTTGCAATTTCACTCTAGTGATGACTGCAAGGAGCTTAAAGTGATATTAACGGCAATTTTGTTTTTCTCTAAAAAAATAACAAAGGTCATGCTCACCTGCTCTGTGCAGTGGTTTTGCACAAAGAAGTCCTGATCCTCCTCTTCCCGGCTTCCCTCGTTGGCGCTCCTGGCCCCTCCCTCCTGACAAGTGCCCCCTGAGCAAGCAGCTTGCTAAGGAGGTGCCCACGCAGGCTCACTCCTGAGCCACTGCTCTGCATGTCCATTCACACACACAGCCACGGCTTGGCCCAGCCCTCTCTCTGTCCTCACTGGCTGTGGTTTACAGCAGCAGGAGCCAATGGCTCCCACTGCTGTCTCAGCCCAGCCATTGAGGAGGGAGAGTCCCCGGAGAGCTGATGCTCTCGTACACATCGTTGGATAAGGATGGGGCTAAGGTAAGTATTAGGCGGGCTGTTGCACACAGGTTTTTTTACCTTCATGAACAGAATGCCTGAAGGAAAAAAAAACCCTCAGCCTTTAGAACCACTTTAAGATGAATACCCACTGCTATTAGCACCCTATAATAAACAAGAGGGAAAACCTGGCCAGTTCTTGATTTCACAGTCTGATGGCCTGAAGTCCTGCCATTCAGGGAATTGTCATTGAAAGCCAATGCATTTTGTGGTTATGACACAATCTCAGAATTTGCCATGGTCATTAAGGTGGAAATAATCGTTGGATCTTTGTGCTGCACTATGCAATGTAGGCAGATTCTAGTTGATGAAAGAGACTAGCAGAGTGCTTTACATAGCTTCCCGAAAATATCACAGCACACTGCCTTAATACTCTTGTCAAAAGTACCCTAAGCCCTGATGCAAACAGTGGGGCTTGCTCTTGGGAAAAATTATGCAAATATTAAAATGTCTTCATGGGTGCATGCCTGGCTGAAGTACTGGGAGTTTGTAAGCAGGCAGAATTTGCTTTCAGACTGTCCTAGGTAACGTTCATCTGTGATGCTGTGCAACCATTACTGAAAAAATTGAAATGCAATAAATAAAATGGTGGACCAGGGACATTCAGGCTGGGAAGGAAAGAGCTAAAGGACACTGAGCATCCCGCAGCCAAATGAGGTAGGCTCTGTTTGACTTGCTGCAGCAAGTGATGCAAATTGTGGGAAGCACACAGTATGCAGTGAAATCAGAGTAAGCATTTCACCACAGGAGAGAAGCCTGTACAACTGTGCAGGACTGACAGTAAGGCTGGTTCCAGTTCAACGTTAACATAAATGTTCACTAGCAAATACAAGAAAGGAACACAACCCAGTCCAATAGGTCTGATATAAAATGCAATGAATCAGAACACAGGGAAAATGCTGACAGCTGGATTAATTAGATGCCTTGGTAAATCAACATGAGAATATAGGGTCCAATATTCAAATACAACAAAAGAGCATACAAAAGGTTGCATTATTAATGTTATGGCTCTAGCCAGACATATGCAAATGAAAAGGATATGCATTTTTACACAGAGAGTCAGGTTTTACATCCTATCTGTTGAAAGTTAATAGGACACTTTAACAATGTTATTCTTATGTAAATATGTGGTATTGACTGAATAATAAAGACCCAAAGCATGTGCAATCTACGTCACTAATGGGAAAGATTCATTTTTTTTTTAAAGTGGTTCTAAAGCCTCAAGGTTTTTTTACCTTAATGCATTTTGGTAAAAAACCTTCTGTGTAACAGAATGCCCCCTGACCTCCCTTATGCTTACCAGAGCCCCATCGATATTGAGTGCTGCACATGAGAGCTGCAGCTCTCCTGGCTTTGTCCCTCCTCACTGGGAAGATCAATAACATCGGGAGCCATTGACTCCCACTCCTGTCAACCAACTCCAGTGACAAGGGAGCAGGGGGTGGGGCCAAGTCCCGCTATCTGTGTCAACAGACGAAGCAGCGGGACTCGGGAGTGAGCCTGTACAACTGCCCCCATGAAAATCAGCTTCCTATTGAGGGCACCAGCAAGAGAGGAGGAGCGCCGTTGTGGCCCCCAGAAGATGGGGATTGGATACACTCTGTGCAATTCTATTGAACAGAGCAGGTAAATATATGTTTTGTTTTTTTTACATTTTCCTTTACAACCACTTTAAAGGAGAAGTACAGATAAAGCTCTTTTGGCTGTACTTCTCTTGTGAATCACAGGAGTACAGTTCGTTGTGCACTTGTGACCAGTTTTCAGCTGACAGCGGACTGAAGCTGACATCACTCAGCTGGTCCAGGCTGGGGAAAGATCCCAACTCTAAAGTCGGGATCCACCCCAGAGTCTGGAGCAGCACCTGGCTCAGCCTGTTAGTGATGTGCTGAGAGCCTGAGTTCCCATAATCTAGTGCAGGGGGAGGCGACCTCAGTGCTCCAGCTGTTGTTGAACTACTATGAGGCATTGTAAGACTGACATTCACCTGGCAAAACGCTAAAAAGCTATGAACAGACAATGAGGTACAGGCCTTACAAAGCTGGGATACAGAGTCCTGGTGCCAGAAGGCCCACAAAACTCCCATTGATCTGATGGAATGTGCGTGTTAAGAGTGCAGGAGATCTGTCCTTAAGAGTGTAAGTTCTGATGATCAAAGTTCTTATTCATCAAGCAATGGTAAACTCTGAAGCAGGGTGTCCTTTGCAAAGTCCTGAGAAGAGGACAAATAGGGAATCGGTCTTCCCGATTGAAGCAGTTGCTTTGAGATAAACTCTAAAGGCTTTGACTACATCCAGGAAATGCAGAGAAATTTGCTTTGGAGTAAAGCATAATGATAGTAAGACTATGGGGTTGATTTACTATAGGCAAATATACGGTGCACTTTGCAAAGTACAGTTGCACTCTGCAAGTGCAGTTGCTCCAGAGTTGAGTAAATAAGCAGACGTTCTGTTGACTTCCATCACCCAATAATATGCAAGCAAAAATGCTGTTTTTTAATTTTCCTTGCATGTGATTGGGCAATCTTTGCAAAGTGAAGTGGTACCTCATTTACTAAGCTCTGGAGCAACTGCACTTGCAGAGTGCAACTGCACTTTGCAAACTGCACAGTCTATTTGCCTTTAGTAAATCAATCGCTATATCTTTACTGAAGTGGAAGATTGATACCACCTTATAAGGAAAGGATGGTCTTGGGCGTATGGCTACCTTATACTTGTGAAGAATGAAGAACAGCTCCTTACAAGAGAGAGAGCTGCAAAATTCAGACACAACTGCAAGATGTGACAATGACCAAAAAGGCCACTTTGCCAGAGAGGTCATCTAAGGGGATATCCCTGATGGGTTCAAAGGGTGGTTTCTGCATGCAGAGAGAACAAAGCTGAGATCACAAGGGAGCACGGGGTGCTGTCATGGGGGCCTGATGAGAGATATATAATGAATGTTATAAAAAGGAAAAGGGAAGCCAGGGGCTATTGAAACAGAATGGCTAAGGCTGGGACCTGTCCTTTCAGAGTACTTAGGTCCAAGTTCTGGTCAAGAGATTGAGGTACCTGTGTTATCACCGGGCAGTGACTGATTTCCATGGCAGATCTTTCTGAAAGTGGCTTTTCTTGCTTTTAGCAAAGTAGTAATGACAGACTCAGAAATCCCACTGTCTCTTAAAACCTGGGTTTTAACAGCCATGCTGTTAAGGCTGGAGAAGCAGAATGGAATAGGGGGCTCTGAGACAACAAGTCTGGCCTGTTGGGAAGAGACCAGGGGTTGTCTCCTAAAAGTCTGAGTATGTTTTTGTACCAGGTCCTTCTGGGACAGTTTGGTGCAATTGGACAAAGGTCTCCAAACTGCGGCCCGGGGGCTGGATGAAGAACAGTAAAGTGGCCCTTTGTTTAGAAAGTTTGGAGACCCCTGTTCTAGCACATCCACACAGAAAAACTGAGCAGAAGGCAACTGCTGTAAATGCAACTTGACAATAGCAGCAAGAGTTGGCTGTAGGGTTGGGCCTTCAGAATAAGCCTTTAAGAGCACCTCAAAATTTCCATCTGCAGAATCTTTGTAAGAAGGAACATCTTCAATAGGTACAGTTATTTCAATAGGTACAGATGTTTGATTAGGACAGAAGCAACAGGATCAACTACGGGAACAGAATACTTTTTTTATTAACAGTTTTTTCACTGGATAGCATTTAGCAAACTTTTTTGAAAATCCTTTCTTGAGCAATTCAATCATCATAGATTGCACATTCTATTTGTTCATGAAAGGAGAAATCCTTTAAAGATTTTGCAGGTCTCTTTGTACCCAAAAGTGCATGGAAAGACATGGGAGAATCAATCTGAACAACGCCAAAGCTTTTTCAGATGGCAGCAGTAAGCTTTTCCACGTTAGCAAGTATGTTGTGTGAAGGTCACTCTCCAATTTCATAGCAGTCTAAGGGAGAAATATCTTCTGCAGCTTCCTCCAATACTGCCTCCATGTCCCTCTTCTGTGTCTGCCTCATCTATGGCAGGCATATGGGGATCTGACTCAGGTAAAGAGTTGGAAATTGTGGAAGAGGCCTGGCGTTTTTGAGCCCTGGGCAGAGATGGCTGTATTAAAGCCATTGTCTGAGGAATTGTAACAAAGATGCAGAGAATTCTGTTTTTGTCTGGTAGGCTGCTTGCTGCATGCCTGATATAGAGCAAGAACCAGATGCACAGACCGGTGCTTGAATCAGTTTCTGCTCTAATGCATGGAACACAATCGCCACTCTAAGATTAAGTGCTGTAAAGAGCAAATGTTCACCTGAAGTTTTGCCATGATTCCTTTTTACCTGGTCTCTGCCATAGCTACAGGTGAGGGTATTCCACTGTGAGTTACTCACAGAGTGGAATGTGAAATATAGGATAAATGTGTCCAGAAAAAAAAACACAACAACCTGGTATAGACCAATTCGGAAACACATCCTTGTGGCGAAAGGGCACCAGAAAGCATGAGTACCTAAGGGTGCTAGGCAGAAGGGACAGTAAAGTGTGTGACCTATGGTGTGCTGTCACACCCGGTCATCCACCTGAACCATCTGAACTAAATTTTGAGTGTTCAAGCTTCGCTCATCAAGCTAGGCATACTCCAAAATGGGTCTTCAGGAACTGGGTTCACTAGGGATGGACCATGGCTCTGGACATGTATGGCACCCTACAGCAGACTACACGCATTGCACTGCTGTGCTGAGATGAGCACCTGTGCATGGTCAACTGCTGAGGTCTGTGTAGGACTCCTAAGATTTTACCAAGGTTGTGCAGATCCGGATGCCATGATTCTATCTGTGGCATTGGAGGACAATAAGGTGTTGATTTAAGAATTTGAAGATAAAAGAATAAAGGAAAATTATCAACTAAATTCAACAATTCAGCTAAGAGTGATTTCTCCCAAAAGGAGAACAGAGTCCATCACTTTAGAGCACCAGCAAAAAAAAAAAACTAGTATAGGGTAGGGTTATAGGGGAGGTGCACAGTAGGCATATCCATGTAACCTTGCCAGTGTCTAATCACCTAAAGGTACAAGCCTATAACCCAGGGTCTATGAATACTTTGCCTGTGTCCTGTACTGTACAATTTGGATAATAACTTTCTTAATCTTAGCTTTTAAAGAAGAACAGTGGCCAAAAAAAGGCAGACAGAGTGTAAAGAACGAATCACCAGTATTGCCTGTGGTCTTCTTGCAGCTGATATTACCCATATCACTGAATTGCTCTCATTCTGTGCTATGTCTCTGTATAGAGGCAGTTTTTTTTGGTAAAGGCGAGGCTTTCCTTCCTCATATAAGAACCTCCAGCAAGCAGAACAGTGAGCAGTACAGCAGTGACATCTCCAAATTTCACGAAACTAGCTGTCAGAGGCAGCAGTTCCACAGACCTCACGCTGTAGACATATACAGATATCTCTGTACTTTGCCCCATTCAGCTTTTTCTCAACCCTGACCAGACTCAAAGTCCCTTCTGCTGAAAAACATGATGCTGCCACCTCCATGCTTCACTGTTGGGATGTAACTGGGCAGGCAATGAACGGTGTCCTCCACACATAACATTTAGAACTGACGTCAAAACAGTCCGATCTTAGTTTCATCAGACCAGATAATTTTGTTTCCCACAGTCAGAGTCCTCCACGTGCTTTTTTGCCAACTCCAATTGAGGTTCTATGTGTTTGTTTTGCCATGAGCGGAGGCTTCCGTCTAGCCACTTTGCCATAAAGCCCAGATCGGTCGAGGGATGAAGTGATCGTTGTCCTTCTGGAACTTCCTACCATCTCCACACAGGATCTCTGGAGCTCAGTCTGAGTGACCATGAGCTTCTTGGTCACCTCTCTTACTGAGGCCCTTCTCCCCCAACTGCAGTTTGGCCAGGCGACCAGCTCTTGGAAGAGTCCTGGTTGTGTCAAACTTCTTCCATTTGAAAATTATGAAGGCCACTGTGCTCTTGGAAACCTTCAGTGCAGCAGACATTTTTTTGTAGCCTCCCCTAGATCTGTGCCTTGCAATAATCCTGTCTTTAAGTTCTTCAGGCAGTTCATTTGATTTCATGGCTTTACTATGATACAGTATGCATTGTCAGTTCTGAGGCCTTTTATAGAGAGGTGTGTGCCTTTTCAAATCATGTCCAATCAATTTAATTTACTATAGGTGGTTAAGGTGTAGAAACATCTCAGCAACAATCCAAAGACATCTGAGCTAAATTTTAAGTTTTGTTGCAAAAGGTCTGAATACCTATGCCAATATCAAATTTCTATTTTACCTTTTCATACATTTCCAAATATTTCTAAAATTCTGTTTTCATTTTGTCATTATGGGGTACTGAGTGTTGATTAATGGAAAAAAAAATGAATGTAAAAAACTCTGTATCAGGCTGCGACATATCAAAATTGAAAAAATTGAATTGGGTCCGATTACTTTAGAATAGAGGAGAGCTGTAAAGGTGAACAGTTGACAACAGGTGCATTTTTTAAATTGTTACAACATAACGTTGGTAAATACATACCTAGCTGTAACACATAGAACAATCATTTAACTGTTAGGAAAGGAAAACAATGATTCAACATATAGCATTTTGTATTAAAAATGTACTTAAACATCCAATCTTTAGCATAGCTGACTACATTCACCTTGTCTCCTATCCAAAAGCCTATTTTATAATCAGCAGACATTTTTACAGCTTATTATCAATACTTTATTCATGGGGGGGACTCGCCACTCTTGGCAAACAAGTAGGAGATACAGCTTGCTTAGAATAAATTAGATAGGAGAGACCTTGTGGATCTGCACAAGAGCAAAGTGATAAATCATTTTCATTTCACTAATACAAAGTTTCAATTAAGTGTAATCAAAAGCACTGAACGTTCATCAAAAAAGGAGATCATTCACTTTCCAGATAAGGTTAATTCAGTTTTATTCCAGCAGGGCTCATATGGAAATCAAACGTCATGGTTCAAGACCCGCTAAGCCTTGTTTGTGTGCTGGGATGTCCTATCTCACTGAACAAACAAGTCATCAAATATACTTATCGCCGCCTTTCGGCTCTATATCATTCTCTGACTACCACTCTGTTACGTGCTTAGCAGGCTGCACTGTGTTTAGACTATTAATGACCAACGGCTGTTCCTGTCCAAACCAGCAGAGGAGAAAAGAAATATATCCTATAAATCAGGCTCTTTGACATCTAGAGCTTTTAGGAATGGAATAAAGTATGCATCATTTAAGAACTGTAATGCATGATATGAAGATTTGTGGATGCTAGCATGCTCTGTCATACGATTGGAGTGAAGCTTTTCAAAAGACAGCTTGTAGGACAGATTAAAACATTATTCTAACTGAAAAGAGAACACACATTCTACTTTAAGATGAGGTCAACTGAAACAAAAAGAAAATGTATATTTTGTCCCATAATTCTGTTATTACGTGTGCAATTTAAATTCTACAATTTAAAATTTTCAAAAAGTTCAGCTTTTGTAAGTCTTGACGTGAACGAGTGCCTTGCCCATTCAAGCAAAGTCATGCTCAGGTAAACGGAAAGAGCAAAGAGAACAAGCCCTGTGTAAACTCCAAGATTCTGGTCACAGCATCCCCTTTCCCCCAATTTACTGGGCTCTCAGTTACTAAGCAATGCATTGTTGGACAAAAGGGAGAGTGTCGTCTATTCCCCCAGATCCGGAAATATTTCACATGAATTTTAACAATCACATAAATGTTCATTCTGAGTTGGAGTTCCACCAATCTTGATGTCAATAAGCTGAATGCACAAAGCTAAAACACCAGTATACAGAGGGGTCTATTTATCAATGTGTTCACACAAAATTCAAACAACTTTCTTTCAGGTTTCATACATTTGCACTTAAATAAATGTAGAACAATCTGTGAATATTGAGTGGAAGTTGTGTAAATATTTGTGTGAAAACTTTCTAAATATAATTTATTTCTACAAACGTTCTTCCAAGCTGAGTCCAATGCACCATACCCACCAGTGGCACATCCAAATGCAACAGGGCATTCAGGCAAAAAATGAAAAGGCACTCCAAACACTTCATTGCAGCTCTTTAGCTACATAGGGTAATGGTTTCTACTCCTTAAACATGGAGAGAAACCATGTGCAAAATACAGGTAATTCGTATTTCTCTAGGGAAAAAAATTAACTAAAATGTTAAATGTACATCAAGGAAAATCTCCTACACTCCACTGTTCTTCTGTGGCACTGACACGGTGGGGGGTTACGAAAACTGGTGCACTCAGAATCTGGTGTAGCTGTGCATGGTAGCCAATGAGCTTAACTTCAGCTTGTTCAATTAAGCTTTGACAATAAAACCTGGAAGCTGACTGGTTTCTGTGCAGAGTTGCACCAGATTTTGCACTCTTCAACTTTAATAAATAACCACTATGTGGGAGAAATTATTTAAACGTGTAAGAACAGGCAGTGAGAACTTAAGTAAAATAAATGTAGCCATACCTCTGGAAAATGTTCAAGGAGAGAAGATGGTAATATGTCTTGAGGCTCTGAATGAACTGGGGGTCCAGTCCAATTGCTCTGGACGAATAAATGAAGGCAACTAACAGCCAACAGGAACACCAACAGCTGTCTGTGAAAGAAATGATTAGCAGTTAAGCAGCAATAATGTGATATAAATCAAAGCAAGTCTTATATTGTGTGCACAATTATTAGACCAATTGTATTTTTGAGGATTAATTTCATTATTGAACAACTACAGTGCTCTCGGTCAATCCAATGTTAATAAAACTCAAACCTGAATATTTAGGAAAGTAAAAGTGAAGTTTTGGCTTTCTTCGGAGAATATCTATGTGTGCTGAATTATTGAGCAACTATTAGTGTGCAGAATTATTATACAACTAAATGAAAAATGAACACTTTCCCATCTTGCTTGTTTATTTTCATCTGTTAAAGTGAGAATAAAAAACAACGAAAAATTTACAAATAAACATTTCTGGCATTTAAAAAAAAAAAAAATCAGTGACCAATATAGCCGTTCTTTTCAATAACAGTTATAAGCCTTCCATTCATGGAGTCTGTCAGTTTCTTAATCTGTTGATGAGCAACTTTTTGTGTAGCAGCAACCACAGCCTCCCAGACAGAGGTGTACTGTTTTCCTTCACAGTAAATCCCCGTTTAAGACAGGCCCACAAGTTCTCAATAGGGTATAGGTCAGGTGAGGAAGAGGGCCATGTCATTATTCTTTCACCTTTAAGGCCTTTACTGGCTAGCGACGCAGTGGAGTACTTTGATGCATGTGATGGAGCATTGTCCTGCATAAATATCATGGCCTTCTTGAAAGATGCAGACTTTTTTCTGTACCGCTGCTTGAAGAAAGTGTCTTCTAAACACTGGCAGTAGGTTTTAGAGTTGATTTTGAGTCCATCTTCAACCTGAAAAGGTCCAACTAGCTCATCTTTAATAATACCAGCCCTTACTAGTACCCCACCTCCACCTTGCTGGCATCTGAGTCGAACTCTGTGCCTGTTACTGATCCAGCCACTGCCCATCCATCTGTTTGTCAAGAGTCACTCTCATCTCATCAGTCCATAAAAAGTTTGGAAAATCTGTCTTCAGATATTTCTTTGCCCAGTCTTGAAGTTTCAACTTATGTGTCTTGTTCAGTGGTGGTCGGATTTCAGCCTTCCTTACCTTGGCCTTGTCTCTGAGCACTGACCACCTTGTACTTCTGGGCACACTATGTAGGTTTCAGTTCAGGAATATGACAACACTGGAGGATAATGAGTTCCTGGCAGCTTCACATTTGATTCTTTTCAAATTTTTGGCAGTTAATTTGCGTTTTTTTTCTCAACACGTTTCTTGCGTCCCTGTTGATTATTTGCAACAAAACGTTTAATGGTTCTGTGATCCAGCCCCAATATCTTAGCTATTTCAAGTGTACTGCATCCCTCTGAAAGACTTTTTACAATTTTTGACTTTTCAGAGTCAGTTAAATCTCTTTTTTGGCCCATTTTGCCTGAGGAAAGAAGCTGCCTAATAATTTTGCACACCTTGATATAGGGTGTTGATCTCCCTAAGCCTCACCCTCCCTCATTACACAAATACATAACCTGAATATTCTTGAATCCAAGAAGCATTCAAGTTTTTACAGTTTGGAGTTGGATAATATGCATAAAAATGATGAGTTGGTCAAAATACTCACTTGCCTAATAATTGTGCACGCAGTGTATAATTTGACTAGATTGAGTGGATAGTCTGACTACAATGGCCCTTTATACTTAGACACCAAATATAACATTTGATAAATCATAATTGATCTTAGTTTAGAAAGTTTAGAAAGCTTAGGGAGCCAAAGAAAAGTATGCATTAATTTATTATCCATTTGACTTAATGTTGTTTTAATTTTTTTAACCAGCAGAGAAAATGTCAACTCGCATGCAACATTTGCTATTGGCTTAAATGAATGACAAAACGAAGAGGGTCTTCTGATGTAGTATATGTCATAATAAGAAAATAAATGACCATGAGTGAAATATTGTACCCTAACCTTATGGTGTTGTTGATTAAACATCATTCAGAAAACAGATACAAGCTGAAACGATCTAAGTGAGGCTGCAAATACTGAATTGAAGCTTTTACCCCGAGTAGACTACAGAATTTAGCACTTCGGCTAAGTTCCCTCATAAAGACCCGACTATTATAATTTTTGTGTAAAACACTTATGTAGTGTGATTCAAGGTGGAGAATCAGGTACAAAATTAAAAAATAAATCAATACATAAATAAATGTTTTAGAGGTGCCCCACGTGATCATTGTGCCCTTTGGACACAGCAGATCACAGATCAGGGTACAGGGCCCTGTACCATGTGATTGCTGTGACCAATCATGGTGATCACACTTGTAAACAAAGGCTGAATGTTAAATGGGTGTTTCCTATTAACCACTTGTTCTCTTGAGGATTTACCCCCCCTCCCTGACCAGCCCATTTTTTGTATTATGGCGCTGCATTACTTTAACTGATGATTGCGCGGTCAAGCAACCCTGTACCCAAATGAAATGTACATCCTTTTTTTTCCCACAAATTGACTTTTCTTTCGGTGGTATTTGATCGCCTGTGCGTTTTTTATTTTTTGCGCTATAAAAAAAAGACCAACAATTTTGAGAAAAACACTATATTTTTGAGTTATTGCTATTAAACATATCCAGTAAAAAAATGTAAAAATTCAAATTTTGTCATTAATTTAGGCCAAAACGTATTCTGCTTCATGTCTTTGCTAAAAAAAAATCCCAATGCGTGTAAATTAATTGCTTTACGTGAAGCAGAGCATGATCCCCTCCCTTCAGAGACTGGGCCGCAGGGCAGTATTCCAACATGATAACAACCCCAAACACACCTCCAAGATGACCACTGCCTTGCTAAAGAAGCTGAGGGTAAAGGTGATGGAGTGGCCAAGCATGTCTCCAGACCTAAACCCACTTGAGCATCTGTGGGGCATCCTCAAACGGAAGGTGGAGAAGAGCAAGGTCTCTAACATCCATCAGCTTAGTGATGTCGTCATGGAGGAGTGGAAGAGGACTCCAGTGGCAACCTGTGAAGCTCTCTTGAACTCCATGCCCAGGCAGTGCTGGAAAATAATGGTGGCCACACAAAATATTGACACTTTGGGCCCAATTTGGACATTTTCAATTAGGGGTGGACTCACTGCCAGCAGTTTAGACATTAATGGCTGTGTGCTGAGTTATTTTATTTATTTCAGGTACTTATATAGCGCCGTCAATTTACGCATATATATTGTACATTCACATCAGTCCCTAACCCTCAAGGGGCGTACAATCTAAAGTCCCTAACTCACATTCATACATACACATACTAGGGCCAATTTAGACAGGTTCCACTTCACCTACCAGCATGTCTTTGGAGTGTGGGAGGAAACCGGAGTACCCGGAGGAAACCCACGCAGGCACAGGGAGAACATGCAAACTCCAGGCAGGTGATGCCGTGGTTGGGATTCGAACCAACGACCCTAGTACTGCCAGGCAGAAGTGCTAACGGTTTAGCCACTGTGCTGCCCATAATTTTGAGGGGAAAGCAAATTTACACTTTACACGGTTGTACAGGCTGTACACTCACTTTAGCAAAGTGTCATTTCTTCAGTGTTGTCACATGAAAAATATAATAAAATATTTACACAAATGCGAGGGGTGTACTCACTTCTGTGAGATACAGTATCTATATCTGAGGTCACTGTATGCCAGCACAGCCAGCCAATGTCCCAAATCACTAGCAACAGCAGTACAAAGTCAACACACCATTGCAGCCAATCACAGTATCCCTGATCACCATTACACCAGTAGAGAGTCACTATACTGGTGCAGCCAGTCAGTGTCCCTGATCTCTTGCACACCAGTCAAAGTGTCACCAGACAAATGTAGCTGAAAAGAGTGTTCCTGACAGCTGCCACACCAGATCAGTGTAGCCAGCAACAGTGTTTCTGGTCACCACCACACTACCATTTCCTTCCTGCATTTTCCAAAAGCTTATGACAAAAAAGAAAGAAAAAAAAAATCTTCACAAACTCACCATGCCTCTTAAAAAATCCCTTGGTGTGTTTACTCACCAAAATGTTATCATATTGTGGTGGGTGTGTCTACTGTTCTGGTACTCCAGGGCCTCCAAACATGTGATAAGTAGTCAGAAAAGTAGATGCATAATTTATTCCCTTTGAAAGCTTGAAGCTGCTCTATGGATTATGTGGCTAGGCTGCAAAAAAGTCTCAGATATGTTGTGACCCCATATTCAGGAGGAATAGCAGTGTGTGTTGAGGTGAAATTTTAAGTATTCCCATGCTGTGTGTGAAAAATATCTTAATAATTGATGGCTGTGTATAAAATAAATACAATTTAATTTATTTTCTAAAAACTTATGGCAAAAAAATTGCGGACTAACCATTTGGAAACTCGGGCACTGCCCGAGGGCCCCCGGTCAGTAGGGGGCCCCATGAAATGCCCCTGCTACCTTTTTCGTAGGCTTTTTTGAGTTTGGGCAAGGACACAGGGGCCCCATGATCCCCTATTGCCCAGGGGCCCCATGAGTTGTCAGTCCGCCCCTGGTCTGGCTGAAAAAAAGACAAAAGTCCATCCAGTTCAACCAAAAAAAAAATTATAATCCTATACCCACCATTGATCCAGAGGAAGGCAAAAAAACAGCAAAGCATGATCCAATTTGCTCCTGTAGGGGAAAAAAGTCCTTCCTGATCCCCCGAGAGGCAATCGGATATCCCTGGATCAACTTTACCTATAAATGTTAGTATCCAGTAATATTCTGTGTATCCAAGAAATAATTTTTAAAGCAATCCACTGAGCTGGCCAGAACCAACTCTTGAGGGAGTCTATTCCACATTTTCAAAGCTCTTACTGTGAAGAAACCTTTCTGTATTTGGAGATTAAATCTCTTTTCCTCCAGACGTAAAGAGTGTCCCCTTGTCCTCTGTGATGACCTAAGGGTGAATAACTCTACACCAAGTTCACTATATGAACCACTGATGTATTTATACATGTTGATCATGTCCCCCCTTAATCTCCTCTTCTCAAGAGAGAATAAATTCAGTTCCTCTAATCTTTCTTCATAGCTGATCTCCTCCATGCCTCTTATCAGTTTGGTTGCCCTTCTCTGCACTTTCTCCAGTTCCCCAATGTTCTTTTTGTGAATTGGTGCCCAAAACTGCATATTCTAGATGAGGTGTTACTAATGATTTGTACAGGGGTAAAATGATCTCTCTCTCTCTCTCTGGAGTCTATACCTCTTTTAATACAAGAGAGGATTTTAAGTTTATGATCTACCAGAACTCCCAGATCCTTCTCCAGCATTGATTCCCCAAGTTGTACTCCCCTAGTATGTATGATGCATTCATATTCTTAGCCCCAAAGTGCATAACCTTACATTTATCAACATTAAACCTCATTTGCCACATAGTCGCCCAATTAAGCAGTGCATTGAGGTCAGCTTGCAAGCTGGTAGACTTAACTTTACACATTAACCGTCTGTGGGGAACTGTGTCAAACGCTTTTGCAAAATCCAAGTATACCACGTCCACCGCCACCCCTCTGTCCAAGGTTTTGCTCACCTAACAGGTCTATAATTACTTGGTAAAGATTTTGATTCCTTTTTAAATATAGGAACCAAATTGGCCTTATGCCAATGCAGTGGTACTATACCAGTCATTAAAAAGTCTTTACAAATTAGAAACAATTCAAAACAATTAAAAATATTTAAATGACAGAGCTCAATTCTTTAAGGACCTGTTGGTGTATGCCATCCAGTCCAGGTGCTTTATTAACATTTATTCTGTCTACATATTTCTGGATCATATCAATTGTGAGCCAATGTGGATCATCTGGGGCTGTGTCAATACCATGCCCATTCTGGACAAGAGCTCCCCCATGCTCCTTGGTATACATAGAGCTGAAGAAGGTATTTAATAAATTTGCCTTCTCTTTGTCCCCAGTCGCCCACTCTAGATTATTTTGTAAAGGGCCTACATGCTCAGACCGGATATTTTTACTATTGATATATTTGAATAATTTTGGGGGGATTGTCTTATCTTTTGCAATCTGTCATTTGTTTTCAATTTTTGCGGCCTTGATTTCCTTTTTACATATTCTGTTATATTCTTTGTAATGTTTAAATGATGATAGCGTTCCTTCATTTTTATATTTAATAAAAGCTGTCTTATTATTTATAGCTTTTTTAACTTTGGCCGTAATCCACATGGGTCTGATTTGTAGCCTTTTAAACTTGTTGCCCATGAGGATATATTTTGCAGAGTGTCCACATACAGTCTTTTTGAAGAACTCCCATTTCTGTGTTGTGTTCATCGATGCCAAAATTCCCTCCTAGTCCAAGTCTTGGAGAGCAGCATATGTTTTATATATATATATATATATATATATATATATATATATATATATATAGATGCTGTAACTTTTGCACATACCAATACAGCAGCAGAATACATTTTGACCTACATTTATGACGGAATTTGATTTGATATGTTTTATAAACAGATAATATTGTTTGTGTTTTTCAAAATTTTCAGTCTTTTTTCGTATATATAAATATATAATAAATAAAAAATAATAAAAAGAAACAATGGTAATCAAATACCATCAAAAGAAAGCACAATTTGTGTGAAAGAAAAGATAAAAATGTTATTTGGGTACAGTGTTGCATGACTGCGCAATTGCCAGTTAAAGTAGCACAGTGCTGAATAGAAAAAATGGCATGGTCATGAAGGGGGTAAAAACTTCTAAAGTGAATAAATACGTTAGGGGATCCACCTTGGAAAAAAATGAAATAGTTATACATAAAACAGCAACCTCCACACATGTAGTGTTAGAGGTGATTTATTCTTCCAGAGGAAACATATCTTTGCACACTGGTATTGACTAATATTCCAGCATTTCTCTTCTGCCTCAGTTCTCTTCTTCACTCAGCTAATCTGTCCCCAGTGCTGATGGATAGGGCCGGGGGGGGGGGGGGGGGTAAAACAAGGAAGATGTACAGGCGCCCAATGTCTGTCAACTGATGTCAGTGATTGTTAGGACACCAATGGCTAAAAGGTTATAATGGTGCACAGTGAACCTGTGGCCTTGTGTATCTAAAAGACAGGCTCGATCCACCCACTGACTTTTATACAATTTATGGCCAATTTTTAGGCATTTTTTCAAGGCATCCCAGAGTGCCTGGGTATCCTGGTTAAAAAAGGCTGATGTAAAAGACAGGCTTGATCCACCCACTGGCTTTTATACAATTTTTGGGCAATTTTTATGCATTTTGTCAGGGCACCCCCTGAAGAAACCTGAAGGCACCCTGGTTTAAAAAGGCTGGTCTAGGTAAGTCTCACACATATGGTATCCCCATAATAAGAAGGACCAAAAGAATGTGTTTTGGCATATAATTGCAAGTCTGCCCATGCTGTGTGTGAAAATAAACTTGTTGAAACTTTAATAACTTTGTGAATAACAATAACTTTGTGAAATGAAATCAAATTTTATTAATTTTCAAAAAATTGTGGCAAAAAAAATTGCATCTTCTAAAAACTCAACATGCCTCTTACTACACTATATTGCCAAAAGTATTGGGACGCCTGCCTTTACACGCACACCAACTTTAATGGCATCCCAGTCTTAGTCCATAGGGTTCAATATGGAGTTGGCCCACCCTTTGCAGCTATAACAATTTCAACTCTTCTGGGAAAGCTGTCCACAAGGTTTAGGAGAGTGTCTATGGGAATCTTTGACCATTCTTCCAGAAGCGCATTTGTGAAGTCAAGCATTGATGTCGGACGAGAAGGCATGGCTCGCAGACTCCGCTCTAATTCATCCCAAAGGTGTTCTATCAGGTTGAGGCACTGTTGTTGTGCTAATCTGAAGGCCACACGAAGTTTAGAGGTCTTTAGCTATTGAGTCTGCAGACAGTTGGCGACTTTTGCGCACTGTGTGCTTCTGCATGCGCTGAACCTGCTGTCATTTTACATGGCCTATCACTTCCTGGCTGAGTTGCTGTTGTTCCCAGTTGCTTCCACTTTGTTTTAATACCACTAACAGCTGACCGTGAAATATTTAATGCCAAGAAAATTTCACAAATGGACTTATTGCACAGATGGTAACCTATCACGGTACCACGCTTGAATTCACTGAGCTCTTGAGAGCTAGCCATTATTTCACAAATGCTTGTATAAGCAGTCTGCATGTGTATGTGCTATACCCTGTTTCCCCGAAAAGAAGACCTAGTACTGTTTTTGGGAAGACCTACGCCGAAAATAAGACCTAGTTGTGATCAGGGCTCTTTTTCAGCTGGAACGCCATTCTGCCACCTCCGGCACTGGCCCTGTACACACCAATATCTGGTGACTCTTATAAACACAGAAACGTGTTTGCAAGTGACAGTCCCTCTTGTAAGTGACAGCGCTCCCACAGAACCTCCCTACCTCTGTACTCGCTGTGGGACAGGGAAGGAAAAGATATCTGTGGGCGCAGTGTGAAGTGTGTTTAGGGGAGGGGCTGGGCAACTTGTCCTACAGCCTAATACATGGAAGCCAATGCCCCAGGGGTGGAAGAGGCGGAGAGGTGAGTGAGTATGCTTGGTGCACTGTGTGGGAAGATAGGACCCGAAATGGGAGTTACTATAGAGAGGGGCCGGCTGCTGACAGCTGTGTTTTGCAAAGCTAGCTAACTATATGAGGGCAATGGAGGGGGAGGATGTGCAAAGGTGAGCTGCAGTCAGGTATAGCAGAAGTAAATTGACAGGTAGAGTGCATAGGTGAGCTGCAGCTGGGGGGGTGCAGAGGTGAGCTGAGTTAAGACCCACCTCTGCACCCCCCGGCCACAGCTCAGCTCTGCACCCCCTGAACACAGCTTTCCTCTGCATCCCCTGTCCGCAACTTACCCCTGCACCCTGTCTGTGGCTCATCTCTGCACCCTGTCTGAAACTCACCTGTCAATTTACCTCTGCAACACTTGACTGCAACTCACAACTGTCATCAGTCGACCCTCTCTAACCCTCATCCACAACCGCCAGCAGCTCACCTCTGCACCCCCTGTCCACACCTGTACATTAAAAAAATAAGACTTACCCCAAAAATAAGACCTAGTGTGTTTTTTGAGCGAAAAAAAATATAAGACAGTGTCTTATTTTCGGGGAAAAACAGGTTTTATAACTTTACTAATTAATTTTAAGTGTACACATTTTCCATGAAATTGTTTGCTAGCGGGGGAGAAAATGATACCCTGGACAGATAAACAAATGTGTAAATTGTGCTAATACCACTATACAAAGAATTACAAATACTCTCTCAGAAAAATTATTCATCATTTAATATTCAGCAAGCATTGGACTAAACATTGTGACTTTTTTTTTCTTCTTCCTATCTACTGTTTTTTTAATTTTCATTATTTTTATTTCTTATATCTTTATCTTAATACCAGAAAGAAGTGTTTAAACCTTTTAATCATTATTATAACATAAGTAAACATGTAAAATCTAAGGTGAAACACAACACAATGGCTGAGTGAGGGGTGAGTGAAATTTAGCACTCTAGTTACTGTATTTTTCGCTCCATAAGACGCACTTTTTTCTCCAAAAAAAATAGGGGGGAAATGTCTGTACGTCTTATAGAGCGAATATGGAGTGGCCAGCCCAGAATTCCCACCGGGCCGGCCGCTCGGCTCTACTGTGCAAAAGAACCCGCTCCTCGGTCCTACCTGTTGCTTGGTCCAGTGGTGTCCTGCTTTCACCAGCGTCTTCTCTCCCTCGCGCCGCATCTTCAGTGTGGGCACCTGGCTGTGACAGCTTGCAGCTTCACAGTTGAGTGCCTACTGTGCATGCGGGAGAAGCGCTGCGCTTTGTGAATGGCCCCGTAGTCTTCTGGGACCTGTCACGTGTCCCACAAGACTACGGGGAGGGAGGAGGGGAGGACAACTCCATGGAAGTGGGAGCGGGTACCTGTCAAATTCTGGTTCTTTCCTGTACTATGTCTGCAGTCCATTGGTTCAGAATATTTTTTTCTTGTTTTCTTCCTCTAAAATCTAGGTGGTCTTATGGTAAGGTGCGTCTTATGGAGCGAAAAATATGGTATATGAAATTTGTTGAATGAGTTTTTTTATAACATGCTGAAGACTACGACATATGTGAAGAACTTTCTACCTTCATGGATAAGAGACTGAGAAGAATCCTGCGTCTTCTCTGGAAAGATGTTTTGATAACAATACAGCCAAGCTGACACTACCTAAACCATCTTATGGTCCTGTTCAGTGGAATTATGTACAGAATGATCCAAGCAACTGCCCTATTGAAGACAATGTGAGATGAAAAGAGGCCTACAAAAAATGGCATGTAATGAAGATTAATGAAGCTGAATAACTTTTAGTGATGAACCCCTAAGCCTGAAGATGGAAAGGATCCTAGACACAATGATTGAATACTTTGCATTCTTGTGTGGACTGGGAAGAATTTCACGCTATGAAATGAGGCCTAATAGCTTTATGGGCCACTGATATTTGCTAAATTCTTCTTTTTTTTTTTTTTTTTTTTCATGGTCTAAAGTCATTATCTAATAACTGTTTAATGAGGGTATTTTAGAGGCTGGTGAAGATAGATGTAACAGTTTCAAAATAAGTACATAGTTTATTCTGTATGAGCCATTGTGAAGCATTAATGACCTCAAACAATAATTTAACCTTTGTCAATTAATATGAATTCTGTTTTGGGATCAATTCTGAGTAGAACTGATCCAAGTGGGGAATATGTATTTTTTATGTGTAAAACACAATACAACCTTAACTTTTTTCTTAGTTGTAATGTACTCCTAAATTGCCACATACCTCTTTTTTAATAAATAAGAAGTGAAACTCTACAGCACTAGAAAGACTGAATGTGGTCAACACACAGAAAGGCATAATGATATGATATTGTATGCAGTGGTGTATTTTGTTTTTGTGCTGCTCTAGGCAACACAAAAATTGGGTGCCCCCCCCAAATAAGAAAAAAAAAGGGGAGAGAGAGAAAAAACAGCCAGCCACAGACAGAGAGATGAGTTCTTCCAGCATTCATCTACACCACTCCGGAATGAAAGTAGCCAGCCATCCCCAGTGTTGCCCTTGTGTAGGAACAAGAGTTGTCCACTACTTATACTCTCCAGAAGCCCACAGCCTCAGATCCCATAGCGGAGCTCAGGTGATGCCTCTCATGATCTGTCACCTGTCAATTGAGTCCCTTCTTCTGGGAGGGGGGGGGGGCTCGCCCCCCTGAAAAATGCCACCCAAAGCAAACGCACCTGATTGCATTTAAATATAACAGCTTCAGTTAACCCTGCACCACCAGCTTTATACTGATTATCTATTGCTATGATATATAACATTAGTGCTATATAAAATTTGTACACAGTATGGAATCGGCAGCTATGAAAAAAAATGTACCTGTCATTATTGAGCTCTGTGGGAGAGTCCAAGAATGTAGAAATCTGTCTCTCCAGGTATAAGTCCAATTTTTCATCTGGGTCTGGAGCAGTAAAGATCTCTTGTATCAGTCGGCTGAGTACAATAGACTCATAATTGCCTTCAAAAAGCAACTGTAGCAAGGATGTGATTTCTGCTGAAAAAAAAGAAAAGAACAAGCAAATGACTCTGCAATCTGAAATCACTACAGGTTATCAGAACCAAATCAACACAACAAAACGGAAAATGACAAACTTAGTTTATGCCTGGGTAATATGACACTGAACAAATAAAAGGTAACTCTGCTTTTTGCTTACAAAAAGTCACATACCATATAAAAATGCTGCATATGCCTTTGGAAATTTAGTTTTAACTAAACTAAGTTTTAGATCTTTCTAATTTAGTCTGCAGTTAGCTAAAATTTACAAAACCAGAAATAAAAAATGCTGCTTCTTGTATTATAAGAGTTTGTTGTACTGTTTGTGCACACATTATCTGAAGAATGCAATTTTCAGTTAATGCTGTTCTCAATTATTACAAGAGTTGTACATGACGTGACTATAGCAAAAGACCATCCTGCTTAGGAAGCAAGCTTCAGTACAAACAGTAGCATGTAAAACGTGCTGTTTTTATTAGGCAATGTGCTGTTTTTTACTCTCTGCCTTGCAGGGAGAAATAAAAGCAGCAGATTGCTGCTGTCTGTACGGAGCCCTGTGTGTGAGACATCACAGGGCTCTCTTCTGTTATTTGCTCAACCAATCAGCAGGTTCCGGCCACAAATAATTGGCCAGGACTTGCTAATTGGCAAGTGCTGTAGTGAATGGCAGCACAGCTAGGGTGGCGGAAGCGCGCCCCTCTTACTCGGAAGAGCCCAGTCACATACATGTACGTGATCTGGCGAAGTGGGGCCACTCTGCTGCAGTATACTGTATTTGCGGTAGGCGGTCCAAAACTGGTTGAAGTATATGTGAACCCTTTCCTGTTAAAACAGTCCATGGAAAGTAGTAAAATAGAAATGCAAGGCAATATATATATATATACACACACACATATATACACACACATCAAAATCCTCTATTCTCAGCTGCATAAGGGGTTTAGAGAGGTGGCAATGGAGTCTGCAAGGAAGGGGGGGGGTGTCTGTAGGAGACAGAGAAACAGATGTGGGCCTTTATTTTACTTTATTTGCCAAGGTACGAGGTAAAAAGCAGAACCTAATTGCATGTCCACTCATACCACTGCCCCAACCTCCACACCCTCTACACATAAAAAATGAACAAATACAGTACATCTTGCATTCCAAGATACAATTAATCAGCAATTATTTTCAAATATTAGCAAGCTGCAAACCAAAACAGATCTGGGTTGGATTTCAAATCAATTTATTTAGCTCTACTATGTAGCTATTCAGCTATAATACCTTTATGAAAGGAAAACAGGGTAAACATCAAGGTTTATTTATCCCTAAAATGTTGTGCTAAGAGACACATACAGTTGCCAAGCTGTAATAAAGAAAATCATTATCCTATAAAGTGTCACTATGATAACATAAACATATTAATCAAAGCGTAACGGTTACACAGGATTTCTCCAAAAGGATACTTTATAACAAGGAGATGGTCCCCAGGGTCAGCTCCGAAAATATAACATTATGACAAATTCAAGAGCCCTGTAATAATGTGTAACCATAATTCACATATACCTGCCTAACCAAGGCTTGAGCAGTGTACCTTGAAAGATGGCACTATAAAGAGAAACGTCTTGAAGCCATTTAAAATAATGGTGAAGAACAGATTTATCTGAAATGTGAGTGACTAAGGATCACCAGTTTTACTGCAACCACTTATTAGGCTGCACAGAATTCCTATATTGACATGTAAATAGGATTTCTAAAGTAACATAACTCTTAGTCATTTATACTGTCATGACATTAATCAACAATTAAAACCTAGCACCATACCTATTTGTGTATTTCTGCAACCTGTCTCTCATAAATATCAATGCACAGTTTGCTAAACATTGGCATTCATAAATATAGTTTTGGGAGTGGTTGCAGGTTACCGCTTGTCGACATTCTGTTGATGAAGAAAAATTCATGTAAGACATTTCATTTCTACACTGCATATGCTGTGAAACAGATGTTATGTTTAAGGAATTAGTACAACAAGAAATGCTGCTTGGCCAAAAGAAGGACCAGGGGTGTACTAAAACCTATAATACATGTGCACTATCATTCAGAATTTACTGCAAAAGTAAACCCCACTGTTTCTAACAGGAAAGCAGGGACAATTAATCTAAAGCACAGGTTACAATACCATGTAGATCTATCAATATGTATGCATAAAGGTAAATTTAAAAAAAAAAAAAATTACATGTTTAGCTCCCCCCACCAGCCAAATACTTACCTGTGCCCGATCTTGATCCAGCGCTGCTCTCTCTCTCTCTCCTCACAGAATTCAGTAAGAGTAGCAGTAGTCATTGGTTCCTGCTGCTGTCAATCAGATCCTGTGATGAAGCAGTTGGGGGTGAAGGGGGGAGCTCAACTGTGTGCGTGTCAGTAAAAGCACACAGCTCAGTTCAGAATCAAGCCCGCACATCTGCCACCATAGCAAGCGCTTGCTATGGGGACAGCCACAGAAGAGTGCCAGCAGGGGACCCCAGAAGAGGAGGTTCACGGAAACTGTACAAAATCATTGCACAGAGTAGGTAAATATAACATGTTTCTTATTTTTAAAAAAACAAGCCTTTACAATCACTTTAAAATTGAACCACTTCTTGTTCAACACCATAGTATGACTGCATGTCCTTTTTTTTTTTTTAAGAGACCTAAGATTAAAACATTTCTTCCCAATGCTAAAGTCACCATTCAAGAACTTCTATTTTGCAATCATATGCCCTCTTAAGTGTCTCTATTCCAGGGAGAATAGCTAAATCCATCCAGCATACATATACAGTTAGGTCCATATATATTTGGACACAGGCACAATTTTCATACTTTTGGCTCTGTATGCCAGCAGAATAAATAAAAAAAAAAAAACAATCCAAATGATTTTGAATTGCAGACTTTCATATTTAATTCAAGGGGTTGACCATACAGTGGGGCAAAAAAGTATTTAGTCAGCCACCAATTGTGCAAGTTCTCCCACTTAAAAAGATGAGAGAGGCCTGCAATTGGCACCATAGGTAGACCTCAACTATGAGAGACAAAATGAGAAAACAAAATCCAGACAATCACATTGGCTGATTTGGAAAGAATGTATTTGCAAATTATGGTGGAAAATAAGTATTTGGTCACCTACAAACAAGCAAGATTTCTGGCTCTCACAGACCTGTACCTTCTTCTTTAAGAGGCTCCTCTGCCCTGCACTCATTACCTGTATCAATGGCACCTGTTTGAACTTGTTATCAGTATAAAAGACACCTGTCCACAACCTCAAACAGTCACACTCCAAACTCCACTATGGTGAAGACCAAAGAGCTGTCAAAGGACACCAGAAACAAAATTGCGGACATACAAGACCACTGATAATCTCCCTCAATCTGGGGCTCCACGCAAGATCTCACCCCTTGGGGTCAAAATGATCACAAGAATGGTGAGCAAAAATCCACGCTTGAATAAAAATTGTCCACGTACAAGTGGTACCCCATATGGAAAAAGGATGACACCAAGTCCCAAACTATCTTGCCACTGATCCCCATGTAGTCTGGGCATCCGGGGGGCTCCACGTGACTATCATTTCCCTCGTAAATCCGAAACTTATAAGTATAGCCTGTTGCCCTCTCACAGGTCTTCTACATCTTGACCCCATATCTGGCACACTTTCTGGGGAGAAATTGTTTGAATGCAAGGCGGCCAGAAAAATGAATCAGGGACTCATCAACGCAGATGTTATGCTGGGGAGTATAGACATCTGCAAATTTTTGGTTAAGGTGATTTGTGAGGGGCTGAATTTTGTGGAACCAATCAAATTCAGGGTCACCCCAAGGATGACAGAGTGTATTGTCGTTGAAATGCATAAAACACATTATACTCTCATATCTATGCCTGGCCATGGCAGCAGAGAACATGGGCATATGATGAATCGGGTCTGCGGACTAATACAACTGCAATTCATTTCTTTTAGTAATGCCCATGTTGAGGGTTAGGCCCAAAAAAATGTAAATTCAGAAACCATAATGAGTTTCCATGCGACTGGTCTGGCAAGGTTTGAATTTGGGTTGGCAGCGATATATTGTTGTGCATATAAATTGCTTTGATCCACAATCAACGCATACAGATATTCCATGAAAAACAGCTCCAAAAATCAAGGGGAGTAGTTAAATTTGCTATTTCCACCTGAATTCCGGGTTGGGCAGTGAGTGGGGGAAGTATGGGTGCTGCAGAATTTGTGGGCTGTCAATCGGGATTTGCAAGCACATCCGGAAGGATACTAGGAGCTCTATGGGCCTGTGTGCGAATTCTTGGTGGCTGCAGGACAATACTTGTGCTTGCCACCGCACCGGCTTGTACTGGACTTATGGGACTCACCACGTCACCAAGTCATACTGCAGTGCTCGTATTATTATTATACAGGATTTATATGGCGCCAACAGTTTGCTCAGCATTTTACAGTATAACGGGAGACAATACAGCAACAATACAGTTCAATACAAGAGGGTTAGGAGGGCCCTGATCTTGGGAGCTTACAATCTAAGAGGTTTGTGAAAGACCAAGATGTACTAGGTCACTAGTACTCGCCAGTTCACCAAAAGGTAGCGCGGCACTAGTACTGGCACTCTGCTGCATATGAGAGTTCTCAAAATTTACCAAGTGCTAACAGAGATCAGGCCTGATTCTGCGAACACTGCAGTTTTGTGTGCAATGTATCAAGTGACAGTGACCTACTGACAGTGCACTTTCTGGGGGAGAAGGGGGGGTAAGCGTAGGGGCTAATCGAGGTGCTGGGGCTGATCCTACTAACGCTGCGTTTTTGGGGACGCTATACTAATGTGAACGCTGGTATAGTGCTGATCTGATCAAAGATATTGATCCGTTCAGACTCTATATTAGCAATGGAGGTTTATTGTGCATGAGCGTCTTCCTGGCAATCAAGGGGTTAAATGTGATGACTGGGGTACTGACGGGCAATCTGACGCTATCTGGGAGGGGAGTGAAAAAGGCGGGAGCGCAAATCATGTATATATATGATTTTGCGCCCCATGCCACCCTGTAGCAGTATTTCTGCTATAGGGCGGTCAGGAAGCAGTTACAGAAGCAGTTTGTGTTACAGTGCTGCGTTACTTTAACTGACAATTGCACGGGCATGCAACACTGCACCCAAATTAAATTTATGTCCTTTTTTCCCACGAATTGAGCTTTCTTTTGGTGGTATTTGATCGCCTGTGCGTTTTTTATTTTTTGCGCTATAAAAAAAAAGGCCGACAATTTTGAGAAAAAAAAAAAAATATATTTTGGACTTTTTGCTATAAAACATGTGCAGTAAAAAAAGTAAAAAATCACATTTCGTCATAAATTTTGGCCAAAATGTATTCTGTGACATGTCTTTGCTAAAAAAAATCCCAATACGTGTAAATTAATTGGTTTACGTGAAATTTATAGCGTCTACAAATGGTGGGAAAGATACTGGGATTTTTTTTTTTTATACTAATAATGGCAGAACACACTGATACCGAGAGCTAAACTCTGCTCTCAGGATCAGTGTGTTAGGAACTGACAGGGAGCAGAGCTGTATTGTAAACAATGCAGCTGTGCTGTGTTTGCCGGCAATCGCCGGGACCCGGCGGGTAATAACCGGCTGGAACCTGATGATTGACACCCGCGGCCGAGATCAGCGTAACGGGTAGGGCGGGCACGCGCCCCGTTTTCCAAAATTACGTTTTAATGACGTTTTTCCACAGTGGCTGGACAGCAAGCAGTTAAAGGACTAGTTAAAAAAATGCGTTTGTGTTGTTTTACTTACCGACTATATGTATGTGCCCCATCTTCATTAACATGGAGGGGGCAGTATCTGGGTCTCCCCTTAGTGTTAAAGGGGGTTGTCAGATTCCAATGAGATCGCCAAAACCACTGGACCAGGGTCATGGGAAGGAAGCCACTGCCCTCATCAACATGGGGACAAGGTGCCCATCCCTTTCCTGCCCAGCTAAGCTGCATGCTCAGATTAGGGTCTGGTGAGGATTTTTGTAGGGGACCTCACACTTTTTTTTTCTTTATTTTAATATTTTTGTGTGGAGTTTGTCAAAAAAAAAAATAACGAAAACTTGGTATGAATATGGGGGAAAACCCCATGCCATTTTTAAACTAGTCTGCCCCTTTTTGCTTACATAGGAAGGGATTACCAGCCTTGTAAGTGAATGGGGTTGATGATCTCATTGATTGTTAAAGTGGATGTACACCTCAGACATAAAATATGAACAAAGTATATTCCATTGCAGTACTTGTCTCAATCCAGAGCTCTACTATCTGCACCTGACACCAAGGTATATGTAATTGTTTCATGTGAACAAAAAGTGTCAGAAAAGGCAGAAGGACAAAAAATAAGAAAACAACAATTTATTTTTTCTTTTCTTTTTCAAAACCCTGTGCCAAAAATGTTATCTGTAAAATACTCTACTTTCCAAAAAGGGGCAATTTGGGGGGATGTTTGTACTATCATGGCATTTTAGGGCCTCCGAAACTGTGATAGGCAGTGAGGAAGTGATATGAGGAAATATGTCCTTTGAAAGCCTGGAGGTGGTCATTGGATTTGGTGGCCTGTATGAAGCTAGGCTGCCAAAAAGTCTCTCCCATGTGGTATCCCCACACTCGGGAGAAGTAGCAGAATGTGTTTTGGGGTGTCATTTCACATATACCCATGGCATGCATGAGCAATATATCACTTGACAACTTTGTGTTAAAAAAAAAAAAATGTCTTTTTCCAAAAATTTGTGGCAACAAATAAAATGTTCCATGGAATCAACATGCCTCTCTGCAAAATGCTTGAGGTGTCTACTTTCCAAAAAGGGGTCATTTGGAGGGGTTTTGTACTGCCCTGGCATTTTAGCACCTCAAGAAATGTGATAGGCAGTCAGAAAGAAAAAGCTGTGTAAATTCCAATATATATACCATAGTTTGTAAACGCTATAACTTTCACACAAACCAATTAATATGCATGCATTAGGATTTTTTTTTTACCAAAGACATGTAGCAGAATACATTTTGGCCTAAATTTATGACTAACTTTGAGTTTATTGGATATTTGTTATAGCCAAAAGTGAAAAATAACAGGGTTTTTTTCAAACTTTTTGGGGTTTTTTTGTTTATAGTGGAAAAAGTAAAAACTGCAGAGGTGATCCAATACCACCAAAGAAAAGCTCTATTTGTGTGAAAAAAGGACATAAAGTTTGTTTGCGTAAGGCACTGCATGACTGCGCAATTACCAGTTGAAATAGCGCAGTGCCAAACAACAAAAAATGGCCTCATCATGAAAGGGGGTAAATCTTCTGGAGGGCAAGTAGTTAAGGACTCAGTGTAGCCTGCAACTGCTGGAGTTCTTAACAGCCAATGACAGCAGGCAACTGTCATGTGTAATAGCAGAAGCAATACCAATATTATGCATGCAGCTCAGCTTCCACCAAACTGGTAAAAGAATTTATGTTCGGACCAAGCCTTGAGCCCATCTCTACTCAAAGAACATATAGTATATTTTCCCCTAAATAGCTTACTTAGTATGTGTTCTGGAGCATCAAAGGCAGATGAATGTAAATGACCTACACCACAGGACAGAACACCCAAAATCACAGAATTCTGAACTTAGTCCAGCATGGCTGATAAAAATTATTTCTGGCAGGATCAACATATATTTTTTTTTAAACTTACCTAACAGATAAAAATACCATTGAAAGTGTTTTTCTTAACAGGCCAAATGGGACAAGAGTTTATTGTTAAAGGGTAACTCCACTTTTGTGGGGAAAAAAAATTAGCAAGTAAAAAAAATAATAATATAGCATTTACAACTGTGACTCAAGTCATATTGTAATTGAATGTTATTAACCACTTGCCTACTGGGCACTTTTACCCCTTCCTGCCCAGGCCAGTTTTCAGAGCTGTTGCACTTTAAATGACAATTGCACGGTCATGCAACACTGTACCCATACCAAATTTTTATAATTTTTTTGAGAGAAGAGATAGAGCTTTCTTTTGGTGGTGTTTAATCACAACTGGGTTTTTTATTTTTTGCTAAACAAACTAAAAAAGACAAAATTTGTTTAAAAAAAAGTTTTTCTGCGTTTCCGTACAAAAATTTTGTAAATAAGTAATTTAACACTTATGTGTGCTGATGAGGCTGCACTGATAGGCAGCACTGATAGATGCACTGATGGGTACCAACAGGCATCACTGATGGGCACTGAAAGGCAGCACTGATATGTGGCACTGATAGGCACTGACTGGCACTAAGAGGTAGCACTGATGGGTACTGACTGCACTGATGAGGAGGCACTGAAAGGCAGCACTGATGGGCACTAATATGTGGCACCGTTAGGCAGCACTGACTGGCACTGATAGGCGGCAGTAACGGGCACTGATAGGCAGCACTGATAGACTGAACTGATGAGGAGGCACTGATGGGCATTGACAGGCATCACTAATGGGCACTGAAAGGCAGCTCTGATAGACTCTGACATGTGGCATTGATAGGCACCAATCGGTGGCACTGTTGGGCCAGCACTGATGATCAGTGCCCTCAATATTAGTGTAGATGTCCCCCCTGAGGAATTCCGCTTACCAAATCTCCTCTCTGCTGTCAGTGTGAGGACAGGACTGCCGAAAACTAGCATTTCCTGGTTTCAAGTGATCAGCTGTGATTGGATACAGCTGTTCACATGGTAGAGCCGACGTCCTCGGGTCTTTACCGCAATAGGTGATCCATTGTGTCCAAGAGACACAGAGTACCACCGTTTGTCCCGGCGTGCCCCCGGGGGCACACATGCGCAGCTAGAGTGGAAGGACTTCATATGATGTCCTCCCAGAACAAGAGAGCTGTAATGTAATGTTTAACCACCTCCCACTCGCCATATAGGGAAATGACCGCCGGGTGGAGGTGGTTAAACATTACATTTCCTTTTCTTTCTGCAGTTCTGTAATTTTCTGTACAATAAAATGCAATCTGGCTACCTGGAGATGTTCTGTACACAGAGTGTGCGCAGAACGCCCCCTGAAAATATCAGTTCCCACTTGTGTGATTGGCTTACTGATTTTACAAGATGTCTGCACTAAGATACAAGTCAGATTTTTGGCATCCCCTGACAAAAATGTAATTTTTGATAAACTGCTCTGTCACAAACGTGCGCATCAGAGATGGACGCGGTTCAACCATTTTGGCTTCAACCTCCATCTTGGCGGAGGAATTGACCCTCCTGATATATGTTATTCCCTCATTCTCGTTCCCCCCTCCCTTCCTGAGAGGCACAGTGATAGGTGTGTGTGTGTTAAAAGTGTCACAGGCCAGATCCCAGCAGGGAGCCACGTGGTGCCCCACTGCCTGGAGAACATGTGTAATTTCACACCTCGTGAAAAGATAACAGAGCCTTCCCAGGAGTTGAAAGGGGCCCCCGGGTTAATAAACGTAACTCAGCATAGGTGACAGAATTAGATGAACACTTCTCAAATCAATTTTTCCCCTATGTCTCATATCTTGGAATATGAGAGACTTACATAAAAACCAGACCCCTCATCAGCTGGCCAATGAGCAGACGAACAGTTTGATGGGTCACTCATTTATCTCGGGCCATCAGGGAAGCCGGAACATAGAACTCACGAACCGTGCCACATATAATTTCATAATTCATATCTAAATAATCCTCAGGCTTATCTGCATAATAAAATACCCACGGGTAGACTGTCGCTTGTGCAGCTGAAACGTTATGGAACAGAATATGAATTATGAAATATGTTGGCCCCAGTTTAGGGTCCCGCATGCTGACCCCTCCCTGCATGAGGGATTGGTTTGTTACTTCAGAACCACCCCCTGCTGGGAAACTTTAAAACAGGCTGTCAAGCTTAAGGAAGGGAGAATTGAAGACATCTCCCATTTTTCCAATGTAAGAGCGGGAGATCAAAGCACCATTCTGCTCTAAAAGACTTGGATCTGCTTACATCAAAGGCTTACTTGCAAGTAACTTACCCCTTTAACTTCTCTCTGTTATCTCTTTGCTGTGCTATGCTGTTTTCTATATATACAGTGGGGATCAAAAGTTTGGGCACCCCAGCTAAAAATTTGTATTAATGTGCATAAAGAAGCCAAGGAAAGATGGAAAAATCTCCAAAAGGCATCAAATTACAGATTAGACATTCTTATAATATGTCAACAAAAGTTAGATTTTATTTCCATCATTTACACTTTCAAAATAACAGAAAACAAAAAAATGGCGTCTGCAAAAGTTTGGGCACCCTGCAGAATTTATAGCATGCACTGCCCCCTTTGCCAAGCTGAGACCTGCCAGTGTCATGGATTGTTCTCAATTAGAGATGAGCGAATCGAACCTGGCGAAGTGGAATTCGTTTCGAATATCAGGAAAAATTCGATTCGCATCGAATCCGAATTTTAGCAAACTTCGGGTGCACGAATCGAATTTTTCCCGATCAGCCGGCAAAAGTGTCACTGCAGAGAGCTCCGCTATTTCTGACAGTTCTGATAGTTCATTTACAGCGGTTGAAACATTGTATCAATTTGTTTCCATTTAGGATACAGATGTTTTTATTCGGAAATAAATAGATACATATATATAGATTCAACCGCTGTAAATGTGAAGGAACTGTCAGAGAACTGTCAGAAATAGCGGAGCTCTCTGCAGATACACTTTTTGCTGTACTGGAATTCTTCTTCTTTTCATTCTTCTTCTTCTTCTTTTCATTCTTCTTCTTCTTCTTTTCATTCTTCTTCTTCTTTTCATTCTTCTTTTCATTCTTCTTCTTCTTTTCATTCTTCTTTTCATTCTTTTCATTCTTCTTCTTTTCATTCTTCTTCTTCTTTTCATTCTTCTTTTCATTCTTCTTTTCATTCTTCTTCTTCTTCTTTACATTCTTCTTTTTTTCATTCTTCTTCTTTTCATTCTTCTCATTCTTCTTTTCATTCTTATTTTCATTCTTCTTCTCATTCTTCTTTTCATTCTTCTTTTCATTCTTCTTCTTCTTCTTCTTTTCATTCTTCTTCTTCTTTTCATTCTTCTTTTCATTCTTTTCATTCTTCTTCTTCTTTTCATTCTTCTTCTTCTTTTCATTCTTCTTTTCATTCTTCTTCTTCTTCTTTTCATTCTTCTTCTTTTCATTCTTCTTCTTTTCATTCTTCTTCTTCTTCTTTTCATTCTTCTTTTCATTCTTCTTCTTCTTCTTTTCATTCTTCTTCTTTTCATTCTTCTTCTTTTCATTCTTCTTCTTTTCATTCTTCTTCTTCTTTTCATTCTTCTTTTCATTCTTCTTTTCATTCTTCTTCTTCTTTTCATTCTTCTTCTTCTTTTCATTCTTCTTTTCATTCTTCTCATTCTTTTCATTCTTCTTTTCATTCTTCTTTTCATTCTTCTCATTCTTCTTTTCATTCTTCTCATTCTTCTTTTCATTCTTCTTCTCATTCTTCTTTTCATTCTTCTTCTTCTTTTCATTCTTCTTCTTCTTCTTTTCATTCTTCTTCTTCTTCTTTTCATTCTTCTTCTTTTCATTCTTCTTCTTCTTTTCATTCTTCTTTTCATTCTTCTTCTTCTTCTTCTTCTTCTTCTTCGTCGTGCCCCGTGACTGCCCAAATGAGTGAAGTGTGCGGTGATTCTAAGATCGACGGCACTCATCTGCATGTCATACTGACTGACAGTATTATTTCTTTTCCCCAGCAGACTCCAAGGGCATTTCAATTAAAGGTACAGTGTTCTGCACTAATATAAAGGCTCTCTGAAGCCTAGAAACCCTTTTAATAAGTTAAATTTGCGGCGAATAAATTCGCATCAAATCGAATTTCTCCCGCAAATTCGGCGAATCAGCCGAATCGAATTTTTGAATAATTCGCTCATCTCTATTCTCAATCATCGTCTGGGAAGACCAGGTGATGTCAATCTCAAAGGTTATAAATGCCCAGACTCATCTGAGCTTGCCCCAACAATCAGCACCATGGGTTCTTCTAAGCAGTTGTCTAGAAAACTGAAACTGAAAATAGTTGACGCTCACAAAGCTGGAGAAGGCTATAAGAAGATAGCAAAGCGTTTTCAGATGTCAATATCCTCTGTTCGGAATGTAATTAAGAAATGGCAGTCTTTAGGAACAGTGGAAGTTAAAGCAAGATCTGGAAGACCAAGAAAAATATCAGACAGAACAGCTCGCAGGATTGTGAGAAAAACAATTCAAAACCCACGTTTGACTGCACGATCCCTCCAGAAAGATCTGGCAGACACTGGAGTTGTGGTACACTATGCCACTATAAAGAGATACTTGTACAAATATGGTCTTCATGGAAGAGTCATCAGAAGAAAACCTCTTCTACGTCCTCACCACAAAAATCATTGTTTGAACTTTGCAAATGAACATATAGACAAGCCTGATGCATTTTGGAAACAAGTTCTGTGGACCGATGAGGTTAAAATTTAACTTTTTGGCCGGAATGAGCAAAGGTACGTTTGGAGAAGAAGGGGCACAGAATTTAATGAAAAGAACCTCCGTCCAACTGTTAAGCATGGGGTTGGATCAATCATGCTTTGGGGTTGTGTTGCAGCCAGTGGCACAGGGAACATCTCACGAGTAGAAGGAAAAATGGATTCAATAAAATTTCAGCAAATTTTGGATGGTAACTTGATGCCATCTGTGAAAAAGCTGAAGTTAAAGAGAGGATGGCTTCTACAAATGGATAATGATCCTAAACACACCTCGAAATCCACGGGGGATTACATCAAGAGGCGTAAACTGAAGGTTTTGCCATGGCCTTCACAATCTTCTGACCTCAACATAATTGAAAATCTATGGATAGACCTTAAAAGAGCAGTGCGTGACAGACAGCCCAGAAATCTCAAAGAACTGGAAGACTTTTGTAAGGAAGAATGGGCAAAGATACCTCAAACAAGAATTGAAATACTCTTGGCTGGCTACAAAAAGCATTTACAAGCTGTGATACTTGCCAAAGGGGGCAGTACAAGATATTAACTCTGCAGGGTGCCCAAACTTTTGCAGACGCCATTTTTTTGTTTTCTGTTATTTTGAAAGTGTAAATGATGGAAATAAAATCTAACTTTTGTTGACATATTATAAGAATGTCTAATCTGTAATTTGATGCCTTTTGGAGATTTTTCCATCTTTCCTTGGCTTCTTTATGCACATTAATACAAATTTTTAGCTGGGGTGCCCAAACTTTCGATCCCCACTGTATGTATATATATATATATATATATATATATATATCTTAGTTACATCTTCTCTGTAAATAATTTTATTGCACTTGTTTGACCCTTTTAGTAATAAATCTCTTTCTGAAAGTGTTGAACTGTTTCTATAACTCTTAATTGCAATTTACGAATCCCTGCCTTTAAAGAGACGCTACTGTTTGTTTAACTCTCTGTATAACCGGCCTGTGTCAATGACCGGGTTATGCAGACGATTATTTCAATTATCATAGTGTTATAACTGATAACGCGAGTTTCCTTTTTCTCTGTACAAAAAAGAGGTGGTGGCAGTGTGGAGGATTAGTTGCGTAATTAACCCGACCCAGTAACAATCGCTCAGGTCGCAGGTACATATATTGTAGTCCATTAGCTGGAAAATCTTTGTGCAGGGTGCGGCTGGGCTTGGTATTGTTACGCACGTCACATCACGGTTTGGATTGGCCAGTCCTTCAGTCACAAGTTTGGTGAGAAGATCTGGGGTCTGACGCCGCGATCGGGACTTTTTGGAAGTCGCGATCGTGAGATTGTCGCATGTTGGTGGCGGCGATCTTGCGATCCATGACATGCTCCCTTTGGGAAATCATGTCTAAAGGGATGCAGACCTTGCAATTTTCCTCATTAGTGCCCTGCAGGTGCAGCAGCATATTGATAATTAACCAGTCACTCCCATACAAATTCACTCTGCACATGGACATAGACAAACATCTACTTCTTCAGAATAACAAAAGGTAGGAATCTGCAACAAAGCTTGTTATCCTTGCAATGTACATAAATCACCCAGAGGAGAATGTTTTTTTATTTCTCAAAAAAAGTGGAGTTACTCTTTAAGGTTTACATACAATACATATAGTTTCAGTCAGTCAGGAATGTCTATACCTTATTACCGTTTGAATTTCTATCTTATTAAAATGAAACAAAAAACTGATGCTTGAAATAATGCATACAGAATGACACAGTTAAAATATATATGTGTGTGATATATATATATATATATATATATATATATATATATATATATATATATATGGAGAGAGAGATCAGTAAATCACGCTGCAAAGTTTGACATAAATCATACTTTAATCTCTTCTGCAGCGGGCCCACCTGACGTCATCCTGTTCTGAGAAAGTGCTTGCACATATGTTTCCATCTGCCTCATCTCCTTTATCAGCACACAGTGGAATACAATGGAAAAAAGCCTTGACTGATTAGCATTAGCATTTCTCTACTGATATTCTACAATGTATAATCTGATTTGAAAGCAATACAAGATATCCAAATATTTTATTAGCAATGTTCAATAACATCTATAAAGCTAATGTAAAATGTATTCTAGACCCAATGGTACTGAAAGGGCAAGGTCCTGCACACTAACATGTTTGAATACATAGATGTCCTGCTTCTATGGATTGCTAGTCTTTAATTTTGTAGCCTTTTATCATGCATATAAGTGGCATGAAAAACCAAATTAAAAAATTAGGCAAGCTTTTAGCTAAATGTAGTATAGGGTGTGATTGTACTACAGTGGAAGCGATAGATCGTCAGTAGTCCTGTCTACTCCTCTCTACTATAAGCTAAACTCCAGGCAGATACTTTACAAAAAAAAAAACAGTGCAGCTCTGTAATTAACACATCATTAAATACTTGTTTTTACATAAGCAGTGCAAGTACATTACTTTGACTTGGTATCAGCCTCTTATAGTAGAACGCACAACAAGCCAATCAGGTGAGTTGCAGTGCAAGGCTCATACTGATGGCAGTAGAAAGCAATGTAACAGATCTACTCATCCATGTTCTGCTCCTCCTCAGTCTGGTCATAGGGTGAGTATTCTGACTCCAAATGTTGTAATAGTGACCATCCTTTCCTGAGACCCCTATGCCTGGATGGAACATAGCAGAGGCACCCACGGATAGTCTTGTCATATAGCTGAACTCACCAAACAGTTGAAATCCACAAATGTCTTTATTGCACGCTGAAAGCTGTGCAATAGGCCCCTTTCACGTGAGTGGACCGATTGGGTCTGCCTGTCCGTTTTTCAAGTTGACCCGATCAGACGCTCTACTGCTCTCTATGGAGCGGAGGGTGTAAATGGACACGTGTCCATTTACACTAACCTGAATCCGATCTGATCCGGTCTGCTAAAAACAGACGGATGGGGATCTGTTCCCCATCCATCTGGCTGATTGGATCGGATGACAGTCAGATGGAAATGGACAGGTGGTCCATTTCCATCCGACAGCCCATAAAGGACAGTGGGCTGTGTCCGTTCTGCATAAGCGG
Organism: Staurois parvus; assembly: GCF_062004578.1. Classification (NCBI taxonomy): domain Eukaryota; kingdom Metazoa; phylum Chordata; class Amphibia; order Anura; family Ranidae; genus Staurois; species Staurois parvus. The sequence continues at coordinate 1,819,612 of NW_028318316.1, forward strand.
AGTGGACCCAGACCTATCATTCCCTTGCTCAACGGGCAGATCCCCCGGCACACTGTCACCACTGACAGGGATTCCATCTTCACCTGGTCTTCCTTCCAGGTTTGCAGGCTCTGTCAGATTGACTGGCCAAGCCGCGATGATGTCACTCCCATGCTTACACGTTTAGGCGACATTCACTGCACCGACAGGTAAGACCTATTATAGGCTTACCTATAGGTATAAGATAAAAAGCGGAGTTTACTACCGCTTTAACCAGCAAACACATGATATGTACACAATACAGCTGCATTTTCTCTATACAGTGGAGGAAGGCAATTAGTCTAATAAGCCTTGTATTTTCTGGGCCAGAGGATAAGAATGAGGTATTAGGAGTCCACTAGACCTCTGATACATCCATAAAGAGTACCCATCACTCCTTTTGTACAATGTATTAAACTATTAAAACAAGACCTCAAGCTCCACCATGCACACATATGTTCATACAGAACACATGAATATAAATAAAAGTCTATTATGCCTTAGAAATCCCTGCACACAACAGGCAAAAGAACAATTTTATGGAAAATAATTTAGTCTAACTCTGAAATTAATGATTTGTACCTTTTTTAATTTTTTTTCCTGGTTATTACAATTATGGGTATCATCAGTTAAAGCAAAGCTAAACCTAATAAATAAAAAACTGGTTTCTATTGGCACGTTCCAGCTGTGCCGGAATGACAAACTGCTGTGCGCATGCCCAGGATGACATTATTACCCAACTGGCCAATTAAGAGGCCGAGAACCTGGGACCCAGAACTAACCAGGACAAGGATGACAGCACCAGGCAAGGGATTTCAGTGATGTTGGAATCAGTTATTTCTTTGCATTTAGTTTATTTGCTTTATGTGCCTCAAAAACATACAATTTGAAGCCTTAAAAAATGGTTAAATTATAGTTCCACTTTTAGGCAGGTTCATACTATAAAATTTTGTGCAGCTCGTGTTTGCGTGGGCACAGCAGCATTTGAATAGATTGATGTACCTGTGGGAAAACATGCAATTTACAAGCTGTCCTGCACCCATATCAGTGTGAAACTGGTCTAACACCAAAAAATTAAAGATGAATGCAAAACACCCCCCCTGCCCCATTGCACTTATCTACTGTGCCAATAATTTTCTGCTGTCCGTAATCCAAATCATTTTGGTATGCAAAATGAGGGAAAAAAAGATATTTTTAGATCCTTCTGTTGATCAAGTGGATGTTAGCTCAGGCTTGGAGAACCCATCAATCCCATTCACAGAAGTCAAAATCAAGTATCCTATGTAAGGTTTTTTCCTTTTAAAGTGTACTACTATACAAAATGATGCTATGATGACATTTAAAAAGAAGTCGAATTGGCACCTTTGGGGAGTTGGGGGGGGGGGAGGGGCAGGTACCCAAATTTGACAAATATCAACTCCAACTTCCGGTTGCGATCGCAAATGCAAGTTGTCCTCCCCTCTCCCTCCTTGTTGTTTTCTGCGACACGTGACAGGTCCCAGAAGACTAGGGGACCATTCACAAAGCACAGCATTACTCGCACCTGCATAGTGGGCACCCGGCTGTGAAGCTGCAAGCTGTCACAGCTTGGTGCCCACACCAAGGATGCCGGCACCAAAGAGAGAAGACTGTCGGTGAAACCAGTCGTGGTGAGGACACCGCTGGACCAAGGGACAGGTAAGTGTCTGTATTTTAAAAGTCGGCAGCTACAGTTTTTGTTGCTGCTGACTATTTTTTTTTAATTCAGCTGGAACTCTGCTTTAAGAAACTTTTATTAAGCCATTTCCTGGCTTCTTCATTAACCTCTTACGTAACCATGCTATTTATAAATGGCGGTCATTAGCTGGAAGTGTGGAGGAGGCTTGGAAGAAAAAAGTGTGGAGGAGGCTTGGAACAGCTCATGATCCAAAGCACACAACGTCATCTGTAAAACATGGTGGAGGCAGTGTGATGGCATACAGAATATTCTGCAATTGCCGAGTCAATCACCTGATCTCAACCCAATTGAGCATGCATTTTACTTGCTGAAGGCAAAACTAAAGGCAGAAAGACCCACGAACAAAGAACAACTGGAGACAGCTGCAGTTAGAGCCTGGCAAAGCATCAGAAAGGAGGAAACCCAGTCTTTGGTAATGTCCATGGGTTCCAGACTTTAGGCAGTCATTGCCAGTAAATAAATATAAAGTGCAGGGCTAAACCTTAAATATTAAATATAATAAATATATAAATACGTGCTAAAAATCTGTGCAAAATGTGCAAATAAAGTAAAGTACAACACGTGTATTCCCACCGGGAATATTAAAAGTGTTCAAAGTGATCACAACCAATAATTCAAAATCACTCCAAATATAAATTACTCAAATTAAGTCCATATGGAAAAAAGTGTCCAAACAAGACAAAAAGTTTTCAATCTTCATGCATGTGATAACAAGTGTCCACACTGTGTGAATCCAAACAATGGCTGCAGTAGCCCCTCACCTCCTTACATAGACCCCACAGGGTCAGCTTGCCTTAGGATAAAACACCACTCTGATGAACCACCGGCTCCTCCCCAGAATCATATACTCTCTCAGCAGCTTCCTCCTCGGTTCATATATAGACGGAAAGCTCACATAGTGTAAAACTGTATTTATTCATTATATATATAATAAGAATGCCCACTCACATTTAGATCTTCAATATCAGGCTTCTATACCACATGCTATGAATGCCTTGCATGGGTATTTAATATAGGGGTTTCAAATATGGCCGCCACGCCGGAAATGACATCACCGTGCTCCCAGAATCCTCCTCGCGTAATTTACTTTATTTGCACATTTTGCACAGATTTTTAGCACGTATTTATATATTTATTCTTTAGCATTGCCAGTAAAGGATTCTCAACAGAATATTAAAAATGAATGATTATATTCAATTGTCCAATCACTTTTGGTTCCTTGAAAAAGGGGGGATGGCTACTCTTAAGAGCTGTAATTCCTAAAATATTCCTCCAATATGGATGTACATAACCTCAAATTAAACCTGAGAGTGTGATTTACATTTTTTTATTAGATATGTTTTATAGCAAAAAGTTACAAATATTGGGTTTTTTTGAAAATTGTTGGTCTGTTTTTGTTTATAGTGCAAAAAATAAAAACAGCAGAGGTGATCAAATACCAACGAAAGAAAGCTCTATTTGTCGGAAAAAAAATGCCACAAATTTAATTTATGCACAGCGTTGCATGACCACGCAATTGTCAGTTAAAGTATCACAGCGCTGTATCGCAAAAAATGGCCTGGCCAGGAAGAGGGGTAAATCCTCTGGAGGGCAAGTGATTAATCTTTAAGTTTTAACATGTACAAAAAAATAAACTAGTTAAAGTGTACTTATGCACAGACTATGGACATCAAATTATTTAACACATTCTAAGAAAACCCCTCACTTTACTCTCTAAATGATTGTACTGTGACATAATTAATTCTCAATGATCACAGCAAATACTCTGCTTCAGTCAGCTTATAATAGGTACATTTAGATTTAGTACGAAGAAACAGCAACACTGCTCCCAGCTTCTGATTACTGAAGACCAGTGTTTCTCAACCTTTTTACAGTCAAGGCACCCTTTAAAATACTGCACAATCTTCACTAATGTCAAATCACAATGAGACTGACATTTCTAGTCACCATGAGACTGACATTTCCAGTCAGTACTTAAAGTGGAACTACATTTCTTCTGAGGACCACAAACTAAAAACGCTATTTAATTCAGTTTTTGTATTCAAAGCTCACTTCCCCATCCAAACATGTCTCCATGCTTTATTTTGCTGGGAAATCCCTTTGAAAAACCCCTAGCATTTCTGGCCATGGCCATCTTGAATAAGGGCAGATGATTCATGTAGCATTTTCTTCCTGGAATCCATCTGCCCTTAGTTCAAGCATGCAGGAGAGTGTGCAAAGACTCCTGAAGACTCTTGCGATATAAGACATCATTTGCCTAAGCCAGGAAACCAGGGAGTAACTGAAAAAATGTAAAAAAAAAGGTTAAAACAAGTAACTATAATATGATTTTCATATCTATTTACTAATGCTTTTTTGGTTTTTGTTAGCTTCCAGGATGCAGAGAGTGAGGATCTGATGCAACACACCACACAGAGCTGAATATAATCCTGAGACCTGAGTGGAGAGAAAGGACACACACTGCCTCTATATAGTACACACACACACACTGCCTCTATATAGTACACACACACTATTGGGAAATATGTACATCTGAAGCTAGCACCTGCTGTGTGCTGGGGAGGGGAAAGTGTCTCCTAGGATTGCCTGGTGTCTGGAAAAAATGTTAGAAGAGGCTCAGACAGAAGAAAAAGTGCTATGGACTGAGGCAAGTACACACTATAGTAAAATATGTTTTGTCCATTTTTCAGATATTTACAACCACTTTATATATATTATATGTTTTTTCTAATACACAGCATAGTGGAGTCCTTTAAAAATGTAAACATTTTCTTTCGAGGTAAAAAGAGAGCTAATGTTAAGCTAACCAACAAATACTGACACTACTAAATTTGGTCTGGGCAACCTGGCTTCCATGACGCATATAATAGCAGATATGTACTGTAAGCATAACTAAATATGGATACCCATTTATATTTCAGTTATTTCTTTTAAAGCATCTTGACCTATATGGTGTTATCTCCTTTACCATATAAATAGACTGTATTATACTACTTACCAGCATAGTCTTCAGGTTCACTCTGTTTGTATGATGTGGTTTGGAAGCCCCTCAACACGTCAAGCTCCAGAGCAGTCCACATTCAGACAGAATATTGTGTGCTCACAAACAAGTGTAAATTAGAAGCAAGAAAAATAAGATGATGGTGCCTCAATACCACTACAAAACCTAAAAACAGATGTAAATTAAGCGAGTTAGTTCACACATAGCACATTAAAATGTTCTTTATATAGAATTCTGATACTGCTAACAGCAAGTTTTCACTAGCAAAACTGAACTTAAAGGGGACCTATTTATAAAGTGATTCATGCATGAGCGAAATACCAGAGGTTACCATGCAGATCTCCCAATCAAAATGCTAGATGTCAGACGCTGACTGGCTTCAATGCTTTTAAGTCACAGCCTTAGAACAAACATGTAAATGAGTGTCAAAACAGACCTTTATAGATCCAAATCAGCTTCTTACACAGCACCGAATTTCAAACATCAGAACGATGGGCAGGAAACTAGCATTCATAAAAGAGAAGTCAGAAGTTAACGGTAGCCTCTAAAATCTTTCATGCCTGATCCCCTTTAATCTTCTGGCACTCATGTAACACATTTTGCAGCAGCAAAGAGGGTTAGCTTTGAGAATGTGGGCCTTGCTCAGAGTTATACTGAGTCAAGTTTGCCACTTGCAGCACCCTTCAATCACTAACCTGAGTCCTACATAGAGCCAGTGCTGTGCCTGACTGCCGATCTTCTCTCCCCTCTCTCTGCTCGCACTACACTAAACGGAGAGCAATGGAAGCCATTAGCTCCTGCTGCTGTCAGTCAAATCCTGTGAGCGGGTGGCAGAGCCAAGCCACACTGTGTGTGTCTATGTATGTACACAGCCTGGCTCAGGAGAGAGCCCACACATCTGCCCCCACAGCAAGTGGCTTGCTATTGGGCCAGACAAGAAAAGGAGGAGCCAGCGGGAGACCCCAGCAGAGGAAGTTCAGGACTGCTCTGTGCAATACCATTGCACAGAGCAGGTGAGTATAAAATGCTTTTAACTTTAATTTAGTTTGCCTTTAGAAAGCCTTAATTATATCAATTGTGAACACGTTATTGAGATCAATGGCATTGCATAGGTGTCTTGTAGCCCTACCACTGTCTGTACTGATGAAGTTGATTTATCTATGAAATGCGTTGCTTGCTATCGCCTAAAAAGGACACAAAGTATAGTGGAAAGATATGGTCTTTGTTTTCCACAAAAAAAGGAAAAAACAAACATTGTATTGAGCATAAAAATGACAATGTGGTCCTCCTGCGCTTCTAAATAAATACTAATAGTGATAAATAAGTACTATAAGCTGCTGACACCCAATCCTATACCCATAGGTGTAAATGCATACAATAAATAAATAAATTGGTGTAGCGTTATTCCTTAATTATAAACCATATATATATATATATAGTGATGAATCCAAAGTGATCTGATCCTCTAGGGATCTACTGTGACACACCTACACGTGACACAGAATTCGTGAAAAAAACAAATTGGTCCCAATTGGACCCAATATAATGTGAAAATGTCAAATTGACACAAACAAAAAAAACCCAAATCCCTAATTGGGATCAATAAATAAAATTGAAATAAAAATAGACTAAGTGCAATAAACAGTGAATCCCTGAAAAAGAGGGATATTCCTCCTAAATTGTAAGCTCGAAAGAGCAGGGCCCTTGACCCCCTCGTGTTTTGTTTTGTTTCTGTATTGTCTCATGTTCTGTCCCCCACTATAATGTACAGCGCTGAGTAAACCTTTTAGCGCTATATTAATAATAATAATAATAAATAAATTGATACGTGCCCCAAATACAAAATACAAATGTAAAACCTCACCCTATCAAAAAACAAATATAAATCTCAACAATCCAATATGAATAAAAATACTGTATAGTGAAATATACATAAAAAATAAATAAATATATATAAAAAGTCCAAAATAGTGCAAATCAGCAAAAAGTGATTCAATGATACAAAACCATGCAGGTGATGCGGTGAATGTGCATTCAAGCCAATGATATATATCCTTAAATGGCTGGATTGCCCCCTCACCTCCTTACCGTGACCCACTGGGCCAACACGCCTATAGGATCACACCAGGATCCTTCACGGGCAGTATCTCCTCAGTGGATGGTATCCATAGAAAATCCCCATCAATGGTGGCACTTAAACATCACAGGTTCCCCTCGATATACAGGTGAAACTCAAAAATTTGAATATCGTGCAAGAGTTCATTTATTTCAGTAATGCAACTTAAAAGGTGAAACTAATATATGAGATAGACTCATTACATGCAAAGCAAGATAGTTCAAGACGTGACTTGTCATAATTGTTATGCTTATGGCTTACAGCTCATGAAAACCCCAAATCCACAATCTCAGAAAATTAGAATATTACATGCAACCAATAAAACAAGGATTGTACATAGAACAATATCGGACCTCTGAAAAGTATAAACATGCATATGTACTCAGTACTTGGTTTGGGCCCCTTTTGCAGCAATTACTCAATGCGGCGTGGTATGGAAGCTATCAGCCTGTGGCACTGCTGAGGTGTTATGAAAGACCAGGATGCTTCAATAGCGGCCTTCAGCTCTTCTGCATTGTTTGTTAGAGATATGGAGTTCAGGTCAGGCGAGTTTGCTGGCCAATCAAGCACAATAATCCCACGGTCATTGAACCAGGTTTTGGTGCTTTTGGCAGTGTATGCAGCTGCCAAGTCCTGCTGGAAAATGAAGTCAGCATCCCCATAAAGCTCGTTTGTGGAAGGAAGCATGAAGTGCTCCAAAATCTCCTGGTAGATGGCTGCGTTGACCCTGGATTTAATGAAGCACAGTGGACCAACACCAGCAGATGACATGGCTCCCCAAATCAACACAGACTGTGGAAACTTCACACTGGACTTTAAGCATCTTGCAGTGTGTGCCTCTCCATTCTTCCTCCATACTCTGGGTCCTTGGTTTCCAAATGAGATGCAAAACTTGCTCTCATCAGAAAAGAGGACTTTGGACCACTGAGCAACAGACCAGGTCTGTTTTTCTTTAGCCCAGGTAAGACGCTTCTGACGTTGTTTGTTGTTCAGGAGCGGCTTGACAAGAGGAATACGACATTTAAAGCCCATGTCCAGGATCCGTCTGTGTGTGGTGGCTCTTGATGCACTGACTCCAGCCTCAGTCCACTCCTTGTGAAAGTCCCCAACACTTTTGAATGGTCTTTTCCTGACAATCCTCTCCAGGCTGCGGTCATCCCTGCTGCTTATGCACCTCTTTCTTCCACACTTTCCCTTCCACATAACTTTCTATTAATGTGCTTTGATACAGCACTTTGGGAACATCCAACTTCTTTTGCAATTACCTTTTGAGGCTTTCCCTCCTTATGGAGGGTGTCAATGATGGTTTTCTGCACAACTGTCAGGTCAGCAGTCTTTCCCATGATTGTGATTCCTACTGAACCAGACTGAGAGACCATTTAAAGGCTCAGGAACCCTTTGCAGGTGTTATGGCTTAATTAGCTGATTAGAGTGGGACACTTTGAGCCTAGAATATTGCACCCTTTCACAATATTCTAATTTTCTGAGATTGTGGATTTGGGGTTTTCATGAGCTGTAAGCCATAATCATCACAGTTATGACTTATCACAGCATGAACTATCTTGCTTTGCATGTAATGAGTCTTATATATTAGTTTCACCTTTTAAGTTGCATTACTGAAATAAATTAACTTTTGCACGATATTCTAATTTTTCAAGTTTCACCTGTAGGTACCGCAATATAGCTAACTCTCTCATATGGATCATAGTGATGACAAAAAAGAAAGATCCTAGTGTAATACTATTTATTATATGAAAATAGCACAGAAAACGCCAATTGCCCACTCACTTGGTAGCAGATATACATAAGCATTCAAGCCACATGCTATGGGTGTAATCCTGCATGGGTTTCAGGTGTGCCAAGATGGCGTCCACGCTGAAACTACGTCACCGCGTACCTACGCGTTGCGTCACACTAGCCACGTGACTTCCTCAGGGTAACGCCATTGGTGACAAACTCTCATCTTTAAAGGGAGACCAGATGTCAATCTTAATCTGGAGGCGGACCTTCGATGGCCATTTTCTTGAGGTCTGATGCTATGTTAAGCTAATAACTCTGCATCTCCCATGTATTAATACTCGGCAAGTAAAAAAATATAAAATCTACATTGTATGCCAATTTAACTTATTACTAACAATAAGCAGTAACTCCCTAATCTCCCTAAATGTATTTACCAAAACAAAATCAAAAATAGGGCTCAATGACAATTATCAATACATAAACACGGTGGCCAAGGTGAAGCCTAATATATTGGAATAACAATTCCAATTACCACCAATGCTATACATATAAATACTAGAATAAAAAAAGAAAATACTACAAAAATTAAACCTTTATTGAAAATTAATTAAACCACTATAGAATTAATATATTAAGAGCACAAGGAAACCTAACTTCACATTTAGGAACCATTAATAGTAACATATCCATATAAATATTAAACAGCTATAAATATTATTATAAAAATTGTTAAAAATACCTACAAAATTGGTCAAAAAGATGGTCAAAAAATGGTAAAAAATTGTCAAACAATTGCCCCTGTCCATGCAGACACACCCATACCATTGGTGTACATCATCAAATAACCATCAAACCCAATCAGTATCTAAAACCAATAAATAATGTAGTATTATATAAATTGATATTAAATGAATACATAAATAAAACATGGCATAAATAAAATAACAGTCAGGAGGGAAATGCATACAAAACAATAAAAATGAATGGTCTCTACCATAGCTTGAAATCACTTATGGATCAATACAAATCAAATACCACTAATTATTATATGCGTATTAAAAGGGAACAATCACTATACTGATAAAAAACCCATCCTCGCTACTAATTACTTATGAAACAATTCAAGTCAAATTCCACACTGAGGCCCCTAGGAACCTGGGTTTGCATGGCATAAATCCATCTGGATTCTGCCTGACTAAGGGAGCATAACTTGTTGCTTCCCCTCCAATGGTTCTTACATCTTTCTATCCCCCAAACGCACCCATAACGGTCTTTTAGTCCTACCAACATACTGCAGGCCAAATTTACATTGTAATCCTTACACTACCCCTTCTGTCCTGCAGGATATAAAATCTTTAATTTTAAATTCAAATCCATTGCTCCTAGCAACAAAAGTATTCCGCTTAAGGTTCTGTCCTCTAGTCGCCTTACAGGCGTAACATGTTTTGCATAAGAAAAAACCTTTTTGGTCTAAAAACGTACCGAGTTTATTTCTAATAGGTGGATCCAGCACATTTTTCACCAGTCTTATTCTCAAAGTGGGGGCCCTTCTATATATAAATTTGGGTGCTCCAATAAAATTTATTCAAGACTGGATCTGCTTTGAGGATAGGCTAATGTCTTTCAAATATGTTTTCAACCCTTTTATAATGTATATTAAAATCCAGAATGATGGCTAATTGATCTTCAAATGTATCCTTTCTAATCTTATCTTCTGAAAGTAGGATTCTGTCTATGTTACCAACTTCTTGTATCCTACTTTCAATTTGTTCTCGTGGGTATCCTGTACTTGTAAACGCTCCCCGTATCACATGTAGGTGTGTCACAACAGATCCCTAGAGGATCAGATCACTTTGGATTCATCATTATATTTTTTATATATTTTTTTTTATGTATGTTTATTCTTATGGTTTATAATTATATTAAGGAATAGCGCTACACCAATTTATTTATTTATTGTATGCATTTACACCTATCGGTATAGGATTGGGTGTCAGCAGCTTGTACTAGTTATTTATCACTATTAGTATTTATTTAGAAGCGCAGGAGGATCACATTATCATTTATCATTATCATGATTTAATGCCCTTAAAGAAAAATGGGAAAGAGAAATAGGAGTAACAATAGATGTGGAAAAACAGAGGAAAATGTATAGAATAATCCACGGAAATATAAATATGCAGGAGGTAGAAATTAATTATAAGTGTTTGGCAAGATGGTATATCACACCAAGTGTGGCACACAGATTGAATGGAGATAATTAACCTTTATGTTGGTGTGGATGTGGAGGTAGAGACACAATGGGGTTTATTTACTAAAGCTGGAGACTGCAAAATCAGACTCACTTCTGCATAGAAACCAATCAGCTTCCAGGTTTCATTGCCAAAGCTTCATTGAACAAGCTGAGATTAGAAGCTGATTGGTTTCTATGCAGAAGGGAGTCTGATTTTGGACTCTCCAGCTTTAGTAAATAAACCCCAATGTATCACATATGGTGGGAGTGTTCTAAAATACAAGAGTATTGGGGGGAAAATAGTAAACTTGATTCAGAAAATTACAGAGGTTGATATTCTAGTAGACCCAGAGATTTGCCTTTTTCATAGTACTAAACTTTCAGTTACAAAATACAAAGAATCTGGTTTATTGTACTATTTGAATGCAGCAAAGGGACTGATACCCAAGTATTGGAGGAGACAGGAGGTGCCAAAAATAAAGGACTGGGTGGATAGGGTGGATCAAATATGTAAATTGGAGGAACTTTATCATTTGAATGAAGATAAGATGGAGAGTCACCATACAAGATGGAACAAATGGGAGGAATTCAAAAAGTCAAGGCTAGCCTTAGAGGTTATGAGGGATTAACAGAGAATAATATGGAAACATATTTTGTTCTTCCTTTATAGGGATTACGATCTCCAGAAATGAACAGGAAAATGCAGAGCAGAAGGGGTCAGGGATTGGATGGGGAGGGATAGGTGGTATATAGGTAGGGAGAGGGGTGGGGGGGTGGGGGGTAAAGGGATGAAACAATAAATGTTTTGATAATATGCTAAGGTTTTAATGAGTATGTTTGTATAACTTTCTTATCTGAAAAATGAATAAATATTAAAATAAAAAAAAATTATTATATTAAGGAATAGCGCTATACCAATTTATTTATTTATTGTATTGAGCATCATATGCAATTCTTTTCATCTTTCTACAATGTGAAGAATACATTTTGAAATATTTTTTATACCTATCTAGCACCCGCCTAGTTTAGCTAGAAGGAGCTAGACTCCAATGGTCAGACAGGGGCTGAGCAGCAGCCCAGGTATAAAAGTCAGAAAGGGGTCAAATTGTGGTCAGGGCTGAGAGGCTCTGCAAGCCAGCCCCTCTGGAATTCCCCCGTTTTAGGGCTATTGGAGGAAGGCCCTCCAGGCAGTGGGTGGATCTGAGGAGTGGTTTGTTGCACTTTTGAGGGATCCTAGCCAATCCCAAACAAGATGTTGGCAAGTGGCTGGATACCCTTAAAAGTGTTGGAACCTGCTCAGTTGCTAGCAAGTTGAGGGGAAAGTTCGGGTGGAAGATTTTAGGAGGCCCAGTGGGATGGGGCCTACCTGCAGGCCTGGAGCTGGAGAGGAGGAAAGCTAAGAGCTCAAGAGCCCCCTGAGAGAGAACCACCTATATGGCAGGGAAGGAGCGGCCCAGCTGACAGGCTTGGTAGCAGCCACCAGCGGTACAAGAGAGGATCTGACTGAGTACCCCTGCACCCCCTTGGCAGATATGGGAAGGAGCACTCTGGTGGGAAACCAGAATAGCCACCTGCCAGTGACTGTTGATCTTTTAAAGTGACAGGAACCAAATCCCCTGTTCAGGGATACCTCCAGATTGCTGGGTGAAGAAGAATTCATCTGGGTCTGGGGTGGTATTCTAAGGCAGTGTTTCTCAATCTTTTTTCAGTTAAGGCACCCATTAAAATTATGGACAGTCCCGAAGCACCCTTTAAAATTATGGACAGACTTGAGGCACCCTATTCTAAAATGGGGTGCCTCAAGACTGTCCATAATTTTAAAAGGGCACCCCATTCTAACATGTGAAAAACTATTCTAATAGTTTTATATAATGCAGCAACATCCACACATGTAGGACACCCAACATTAGAGGTGATTTATTCTTCCAAAGCAAATACACTTTTGCATACTGGTACTGACTAGTATTCCAGTGTTTCTCTGCTCCCTCAGTTTTTATCCATCATTGAGCTAATGTGATCCCAGCACTGATGGAGAGGGGCAGGGGAGGGTCAAACTAGGATGCTGTGCAGGCAGCTGACATCCTCCTTCTCAACTGATGATGTCATTGCTTGTCAGGACGCCGGCGGCTAGAAGGTCATAATGGTGCACAATGAAAACCTGTGGCTTTGTGTAACTTTAAGGCAGGCTTGATCCACCAGCTGGCTTGTATACAAGTTTTGGGCAAATTTTAGACATTTTGCTAAGGCACCCTGGTTGAAAAAGGCTGCTCTAAGGAGACACTGGCTAGCTCTCCAAGATACTGTACTGCAGAGAAGACTTGTTAATAGTTCCAGGAAGCAGTCCTTAGTTCATCAGTACCCTTGGGCATCCTGTAAAGCCCCTAACCCTATCCCAGTTCAAATCCTCTATATAAAACAACAAAAAGCAAAGCCCAACTACTGATTTCTGACTCTGGATGCAAGCTTTTGTGAAGATGTGTGATGCTTGGCTGTGCAGGGCTTTAGGGGGACCCAAATCTTCTAGCGACTCCTAAAGGGGTAGTGCTACACCTATCTGTGGCATGGTCCTAGAAAGACCCTGATTTTTACCTTGCTGTATAACGCAGACTGAAGAGGATGGAACAAACAACAGCAAGAAAAAAAAATAGAAACAACTACAGCTAGTTATAAAACCTTCAATGTGCTGGGTCATACAAGAGACACAACAGAAGTACAACGTGCCGGGTCAAACAAGAGACACGACAGAAGTACAACGTGCCGGGTCACACAAGAGACACGACAGAAGTACAACGTGCCGGGTCACACAAGAGACACGACAGAAGTACAACGTGCCGGGTCACACAAGAGACACGACAGAAGTACAACGTGCCGGGTCACACAAGAGACACGACAGAAGTACAACGAGCCGGGTCGTACAAAAGACACGACAGAAGTACAAAGTGCGGGGTCATACAAGAGACACGACAGAAGTACAAAGTGCTGGGTCACACAAGAGACACGGCAGAAGTACAAAGTGCTGGGTCACACAAGAGACACGGCAGAAGTACAACGAGCCGGGTCACACAAGAGACACGACAGAAGTACAATGTGAGGGTCACACAAGAGACACGACAGAAGTACAATGTGAGGGTCACACAAGAGACACGACAGAAGTACAATGTGAGGGTCACACAAGAGACACGACAGAAGTTCAATGTGAGGGTCACACAAGAGACACGACAGAAGTACAATATGAGGGTCACACAAGAGACACGACAGAAGTACAATGTGAGGGTCACACAAGAGACACGACAGAAGTACAATGTGAGGGTCACACAAGAGACACGACAGAAGTACAATGTGAGGGTCACACAAGAGACAGGACAGAAGTACAATGTGAGGGTCACACGAGAGACACGACAGAAGTACATTGTGAGGGTCACACGAGAGACACAACAGAAGTACAATGTGAGGGTCACACAAGAGACACGACAGAAGTACATTGTGAGGGTCACACGAGAGACACGACAGAAGTACAACGCGCCGGGTCACACAAGAGACACGACAGAAGTACAATGTGAGGGTCACACAAGAGACACGACAGAAGTACAATGTGAGGGTCACACAAGAGACACGACAGAAGTACAATGTGAGGGTCACACAAGAGACACGACAGAAGTACGTGTGAAATGTGTCCTGAAGTCATAGTGAGTGTCCACACTGCCTCTGTGTGGGGTAGTAATGAGCAGTGTGCAGGGCTCTGTCTATCATGTACACACAGCCCACACTCGTACATCTCTGTGTAGCTGTGCAGCCTGGAGCATTGGTGTCATGTGCTGTGTACAGCATCCCTCACCTGTACACATGTGCTGCTATACCGTATCAGGAAGCTTCCATGACACTACTCCGGTGCATGACGGGAAGCAGACATGTGACAAGAGGCGTGCCCGCCGAGCTGCAGGAAGCCGAGTATGTGCTACACTGACCCTCATTCCCTGCCCGTCCCTTGTAAGTGTCAGTCCGGAGAGGGGGACTGGGGACAGAAACACTCTCCATGTAGGCTGAGAACTACGTCTCTGTTCGTTCTTAGAACTACATTTCCCGGCATGAACCTGGGGCCGGGGAAGGAGGAATTCTGGGAGGTGTAGTCTCTTCACCAGTGTGCCTGCCCAGGAGACTGGCTTGAGGGCTTTTGATTGGAATCAGATTTCTTTTCTCTATAAACAGAAGAGGAATGAGAAAGCAGGATTTTTTCCCTTTACAATTTTTGCACTCGTAGAATCTCACTGTTTAACCACTTGCCCTCCAGAGGATTTACTATTTTTTTGATACGGCGCTGCGTTACTTTAACTGCTTTCCCGCCACCCTATATCAGATATACTGTTACAGGGCATCGGGTGTGCAAAATTACATATATACATGCGATTTCGCATTTCTGGGTAGGGGTCGCGCGTATCCTACCCGTACTGTCACTCGCGGCCGCTAATGTCAATCACTGCCTTCCGGATGGTGGTTACCCACCGGCACCCGGTGATTACCGAGCATCTCCGACGAGGAGAAAGACTGTTTTGTTTACTAACAGTCCTCCTCCCTGTCAGCTCGGGCACACTGCTGTGGATGGCATAGCCATTCAGCACAGTGTGATTACAGTGAAGCACACTGACACAACCCCCTAGTAAAACACTCCCTGCACACGATTAACCCTTTGATCGCCCCTCATGTTAATCGCCCCTTCCTGCCCAGTGCCATTAGTACAGTGACAGTGTTTTTTATTAGCACTGATTACTGTATTGGTGTCACTGGGGATGTCAGTGACACCAAGTCAGTTCCCCCCAGTGTCTGAATGTCCGCTGCAGTCCCGCTATAAGTCGCTGATCACCGTCATAACTAATAGAAAAAAAAATTCCAGTATCTATACCATTTGTAGATGCTATAACTTTCACGTAAACCAATTAATTTACAAGTATTGGGATTTTTTTTTAGCAAAGACATGTAGCAGAAGACCTTTTGGCCTAAATTTATGACCACACAATTGTCAGTTAAAATAATGTAGCGCCGTAATGCAAAAAAATGGCCTGGTCAGGAAGGAGGGGTAAATCCTCAGGAGGGCAAGTGGTTAACTGACAATTTTGCAGTCATGGAACGCTGTACACAAATAAAATAAAATGGGGGGCAGTGATAGGGGGGAGTTTTGATGTGAGAGGGGGGAACTGTAATACTGGGGGGGCTGTAATATGAGAAGGAGAGCTGTGATATGGGGGAACTGTGATATGGGGAGCTGTGATATGAAGGGTCTGTGATGTCAGCAGGTGGGAAGCTGTGATGTGGGGGGTTGTGATTGCAAGGGGGACTGTGATTTCAAGGAGGGACTGTGATGTGAAGGGGGGCTGTGATGTAAGCTGGGCTATTATGTTGGGGGTGCTCTAATGTGAAAGGGAGTTGTGATGTATGGGGGGCTGTGATGGGAAAGGGGGGACTGAGGACATTAATAAGGGGCTATGATGTGAAAGACCTGAGTAATAGAAGAGAAATAAGGCTTGGCCCTCTGCAGGAAGAAAATGTTACCCACCGGACCTCCGTGAATTTTAATTCAGTACCCCTACCATATACCTTACAACCTGGCAGTTGTACAACCAACTTTACATTTACTATGTATTATGAACATCTGCCTAATCTCCCCAATAAGTTTGCACCAAATCAGTCATTTCATAGTTGTTGGTAGAGCTAAAGCTTGCTACACATTTTATGATCTGATTGCACAATCACCTTGGAAAATACTGTAGCCCTTGTTTTGGGGGGGGGATGACAAATAGCCCTCCCCGAACAGGATATTGTGCTAAACCTGTAGGTGAATAAGAGAACCAGAACTTCACTAAGTGGAAGAATGGGTTTGATAAAAACGTTGGCATTGCCTCCACTCAGCAAAGGATCTCTGTGAGAAGAGGGGATGCCCTTCCTGGGAAATGAATCAGTAATCTAATCAAAGTGATTGGGAGCAGATGATCTAATGAAACAAGTATATACATTAACCATAAGTACATATAGATGCACAACAATATAGAAATAATACAATCTATACAATCCTTGAATAAGAAAAGATTAACAATAGTAGATAGATCCAATGTACAAACAAGTATTAGCAATAAAGGCCCCCAACAGGAGTCTTGGTGGAATTGTGCACATATACCTGAATATATATATATATATATATATATATATATATATATATATATATATATATATATTAATAAAGGTACCTCCAGATGAATGTTGCTGCAAAGTTCATTTGCAGGGGCCCCTGAGGATGATGCAGCATTTGTCTTTGTGTCAGAGACCTATAGACAAGATCGTTGGTGATGGGAAGATCCTCCAACCGATGTCCAACCAGCCTGGAATGCAGTTTTTTACCTGCCAAAACCATGGTGTGACACTAGTACTCAGAATCAGCCTATTTACTCTGCAACTTAGTGCCTAGTAGTTTCTAACCTGTCAAGCAACCAGACTCATAAATACTAGAAGTGGTCATCGGATGTTAAACCTGGCTGTAGGCTATGCTGGTTATTAGGTCCTAAACTAAAACTAGCTATTGAATCCCAGACCAGAAGGGACAGGGTTAACTAAAATTACAGGAGCTGCATATACAGTGGATATACAAAGTCTACACACCCCTATTAAAATGTCAGGTTTCTGTGATGTAAAAAAATAAGACAAAGATAAATAATTTCAGAACTTTTTCCACCTTTAATGTAACCTATAAACTGTACAACTCAGTTAAACAACAAACTGAAATATTTTAGGTGGAGGGAAGTAAAAATAAAAAACTTTAATAATATGGTTGCATAAGTGTGCACACCCTTAAACTAATACTTTGTTGAAGCATCTTTTGATTTTATTACGGCACTCAGTCTTTTTATGAGTCTATCAGCATGGCACATCTTGAGTTGGCAATATTGTCCCTCTCTTCCTTGCAAAAACACTCCAAATCTGTCAGATTGCGAAGGCATCTCCTGTGCACAGCCCCCTTCAGATCACCCCACAGATTTTCGATTTTCGATTGGATTCAGGTCTGGGCTCTGGCTGGGCTATGTTCACACTAGCCTTGTTTGCACGTGGCAGACAGGCGTTTGGGAAGCGTTTTTACCGCTTCCCAAACGCCTGGTAAAATTCTGCAAATTGCAGCTGTTCACATGGGAGCGTTAGCATCGCGTTGCATTGCGTCGCGGCAAAACGAGCGCCTCTGGTCGAGTCAGGAGGAGTTGAAGCCTCCTATTCAAGTCTATGGTTCCGCTCTGCAAACGCCCGGCCGGCGTTTGCGGTGCGGTTGCGGGGCGTTTGCGGAGCGGTAACACCATTCAAACTTCATTATAGGCGTTTGTGGGGCGTTTGTAATGCTTTGCAATTGCCTAGCAACCGCCGCTAAACCGTTCATGCGGCGTTTGCGGAGCGTTTGCGGAGCGTTAAAAACCGCTCTGCAAACGCCGGACCAACGCTTGTCAAACGCTATAGGGGCGTTTGACAAGAGTTGGAAAAACAGTCAAGTGTGAACGAGCCCTTAGTGTTTGGAGTTAGCTGCGTAATATGACAAGGATTTATTTTCTGTTTTTTTTTTATTTTGCTGTTTTGATGTCTGTACTTTGTTGCCACAGACTTTGTAAATAAACCACACTTGATTCACCAAGATCCTGCTGTGCCTAACTGTGCTGTGAACTCATCCAGGGAGTCGCGCACAAGCTTCTATGAGGCCAATTCCTCGCTACACACATATATACAGTATCTCACAGAAGTGTTACACCCCTCACATTTTTGTAAATATTTTATCTTTTCCTGTGACAACACTGAAGAAATGACACTTTGCTACAATGTAAAGTAGTGAGTGTACAGCTTGTATAACAGTGTAAATTTGCTGTCACCTCAAAATAACTCAACACAGCCATTAATGTCTAAACCGCTGGCAACAAAAGTGAGTACACCCCTAAGTGAAAATGTCCAAAATGGGCCCAAAGTGTCAACATTTTGTGTTGCCACCATTTTCCAGCA
Organism: Staurois parvus; assembly: GCF_062004578.1. Taxonomy (NCBI): domain Eukaryota; kingdom Metazoa; phylum Chordata; class Amphibia; order Anura; family Ranidae; genus Staurois; species Staurois parvus. The sequence goes on from NW_028318316.1 coordinate 1,838,453, forward strand.
CTGCCTTAACCCTCTTTGGCATGGAGTTCTCCAGAGCTGCACAGGTTGCCACTGGAGTCCTCTTCCGCTCCTCCATGACGACATCACGGAGCTGGTAAATGTTAGAGACCTTGCATTCCTCCACCTTCCGTTTGAGGATGCCCCACAGATGCTCAATAGGGTTTAGGTCTGGAGACATGCTTGGCCAGTCCATCACCTTTGTCCTAAGCTTCTTTAGAAAGGCAGTGGTTGTCTTAGAGGTGTGTTTGGGGTCATTATCATGTTGGAATATTGCCCTGCAGCCCAGTCTCCGATGGGAGGGGATCATGCTCTGCTTTAGTATGTCACAGTACATGTTGGCATTCATGGTTCCCTCAATGAACTGTAGCTCCTCAGTGCCAGCAGCACTCATGCAGCCCCAGACCATGACTCTCCCACCACCATGCTTGACTGTAGGCAAGACACACTTGTCTTTGTACTCCTCACCTGGTTGCCACCACACATGCTTGACACCATCTGAACCAAATCAGTTTATTTTGGTCTCATCAGACCACAGGACATGGTTCCAGTAATCCATGTCCTTAGTCTGTCTTCAGCAAACTGTTTGCGGGCTTTCTTGTGCATCATCTTTAGAAGAGGCTTCCTTCTGGGATGGCATCCATGCAGACCAATTTGATGTATTGTGCAGCATATGGTTTAAGCACTCACAGGCTGACCCCCCCCCCACCCACCCACCCCTTCAATCTCTGCAGCAATGCTGGCAGCACTCATATGTCTATTTCCCAAAGACAACCTCTGGGGGGGAGAGATAATGGCTGCTTGTAAATATGAAGATATGCAGCACATATGTAGCTGCCAGTCACACAGGTACAGTAGGTGCTGATGGACGTACTATGTCAATAAACCTAGTACAACACACTTTTTGGGCACTATTTGTGGAATACCTTGAGACAGTTTTGTTACTAGTTCTGACGTGCAACATATTTAGGTATTATTATTCCCCCCACATTAAAAATTTGTTACTTTTAATTTGGCTGCAACCGATTTAAAAAGAATTACTGCTAGATTAGGAAAATGGCAGGAATTAAAATGAAACAAAGCACCCTGATTTAATTGTTTCCCCAAACCGTTACATTGAAGACATTCCATGAATGATAACTGACAAATTGCATGGGCTGTCAACTGAACTGTGAAACCATCAAATGGCTGGTGTTATAACTGTGCAGCACCATGGCAATTGTAAATCAAACTGAGGCTAAGATAGCATCTTATTTGGCTACAATCTTAATTCCGCTTTATAAACCTCTAAACATATAAAATCCAGGACCGCCGATAGGGGGAAAAACTGGCCCTCATGTACTGTGTCTGGTCCCCATCAATTCAGCATGGAGACTATGGAGGAGAGGGGCTGTCAGGCAAACTGTATGGAGCCTCATTATTTTTAATGGCGGCCCTGGTGTAACCTAATTTCTTGTACCAAGTATAATTTTATATAAATACAATGGCATTGATTTACTAAAGGCAAATATACTGTGCACTGTATGTACAGTTGCTCCAGATTTGAGGGGAAGCTCTGCTGATTTCTATCATTTAATCATGTGCAAGCAAAAATTCTGTGTTTTTGTTTTTTTTACTTTCCTTACATGTGATTGGATATTCTTTGCAAAGCAAAGCTTCACATCATTTACTAAGCTCTGGAGCAACCGCACTTGCAATGGACAGTATTTTTGCATTTAGTAAATCAACCCCCATGTGTATAGGGGTGACTTCTAAGCTTTTTATTGTCTGTTTTCCTGTTGCAGACTCCCTCACTTGTCTGGCAAATGCTTGTCCCTAGAACATAAAGTGACGGAAAGCCTCTCTAAGCCCCCGTTCACACCAATTCAAAATTTGTCAGTTCAAAATCGCATGACAAGTCGCACCCTATTTGTGCCTCTGAAACATGAAAACGGTTCCTGCACTCTTCTTGGCAATTTCATGAGGGACTTGCATTGACATCTGTGCATGAAGTTACACAGCTGTTGGCAAGCCGCACATGAAATCGCACTGATTATCGGCTTTGAAAGTACATTACTTCAGATGAAGTGGCGCAATTTCAAAGCTTCAGCGTGAACCAGGGCTAACCAAACCCTGATTAGCAGTAAAACCTGACAGGGCTTCCAAACAATACGTATTCCATCTAGAATTTAAAAAAAATGAATACAGAAACACTTTAACCACTCGAGTCTCTAGACATTTTCTTCCCTAAATCCCCTTGCGTTCCAGAGCTATTTTTTTAGTGTTTCAGTGATGTCTTGGTTCTGCACATTATATTTTTCTAATGTTTTGTAGTCTAGCCTAATGTATAATAAATATTTTATTCTTATGAGACAGATAGGGCTTTAATTTGTTAGCAGATTTGAATACATGTAATTTTATCTTGTTTTTTTGTAAATAGAAAGAAAAAAGAATTAAAGATGCATTTTCATGTCTGCTGCTTAAAATATTCTATTAATGTGACTTTTATGTAATGTAGTAGATGGTAACACTCAAAATGGATTTTTTTTTTTTAAGGAGAACTTTATTCGCTTTCAGCACTACATTGTGGAAACATTTCATTTACATTCTCTTCTTCCTTGACCACTTGCCTACTGGGCACTTGCTCCTTCCTGCCCAGGCCAATTTTCAACTTTCAGTGCTTTAGCACTTTGGATGACAATTGTGTGGTCATGCAACACTGTACCCAAACCACATTTTTATCATTTTTTTAGACAGATAGAACTTTCTTTTGGTGGTATTTAATCACCAATGGGTTTTTTTTTATTTTGTGATAAACAAAACTAAAAAAAAGACAAAATTAAAAAAGAACAAAGTTTTTCTTAGTTTCTGTTATACAATTTTGTAAATAAGTAGATTTTCTCCTTTATTAATGGGTGCTGATGAGGCTGCACTGATAGGCCACACTGATGGGAAATGATAGATGGCACTGATAGACTGTGCTGATGAGGAGGCATTGATAGGTAGCACTGATGGGCATTTACAGGTATCATTGGGCACTGATATGTGGCACTAACTGGCACTGATAGGCGGCACTGATGGGCATTGACAGGCATCACTAACGGGCATTGAAAGGCAGCTCTGATGGGCACTGATATGTGGCATTGTTGAACACTGATCATCGGCAATGATGGGCACTGAAAGGCAGCACCAATAATCAGTGTCTTTTTTATGAGTATAAATGTCCCCTCTGAAGTACACCCCTTACTGGCTCTCCTCTCCTCCTCACCCGTTGTCAGTGTGAGGAGAGGACTGCTGATAACCGGCATTTCCTGTTTAAATCTGATCAGCTAGAGCCTACATCATCTGCTCTTTACCACGATTAGTGATCCTCTGTGTCCGAGGGACACTGCGCACCACCAACCGCTGCACCCCCAGTTAACATGGGTGGACTTCATGTGACTTCCTCCAAGAACAAGAGAGCTCCTGCCCGTCAGTCATTTCCCTATACAGTGGGTGGGAGGCGGTTAAGGAGCAATCTGTAGAAGAGTCAAAAGCCCTTAAAAGTGGAACTTTTCCCTGAAAATGGAAATTGCGCTTGTACTCCTCCCCTCCTTCTCTCCCCTCATTGTAAAATGTTTTTCTTTTTTAGGGAGTGTGCCCCTTTTTCTGACAGGTACCATCTCCCACTTCCCTTCTGCTCACCTAGGCAAGCAGAGATGAAGTTTGGCCGACCCCTATCCCTGCCTGAAACCTACTGAGACATGTCACATTTCCCTAGAGGCTGCGGGACCATTCAAAAAAAGCACAGTGTGACTCGCACATGTGCAGTGGGAAGCTGGCTGTGAAACACCAGGAAGCCACATCCAAGATGGTGGAACTGAGGACCTGGGCTTGTGAGTGTCTGTATATTAAAGGTCAGCAGCTTCAGTATTTGCAGCTGATTAATTTTTTAACAAGACCGAAGATCCTCTTTAAGGTGATCATATCACTTCCTTGGCTCAGCCTTGTGTCCTCACTGTCTCAGACTACTTGTGCTGGCAGGGACACACAGAAGTCAGTGAATCCAGATGCCATTTTGAAATGGTGTTGGGACAAATAGCCGCTGTCCCTGGGCCACCTTAAAATGGCACCAGGTACTCAAGTGGTTAACACTCATGGGCACTTCAGATATATAACATTTTTGTTATTATAAGACAACCTAAACAGCCTATATATGCACTCATAAATTGGTCACTGTTGTAAAACATTGTAGATTAATTTACTGTAGCTTAAGAAAAGAAAGTGTAAACGCATTAAACTCTTTCAATGTCTCATAGAAATAAAATCTATGTGAAGATGATGGCAGTGAAAAATTATCAGAATTAATTTGTTCTTGGGTCATTGATAAGTAAAGTAATGGAACGTCTCCTAATTAAATAACAGAAATACAGTTCACTTTTGTTAGAATTCACAACCCATAAACAAACATGAACAATTTTCCATACACACACAAGCTATATATTTCAATTGACATAGCAATTGCATGTGTCAGAGTGGCAATCCTAGTTTTACTTTAGAATTTAGTAACAAGTAAAACTTAATCCATTTCTCTCTTGCCAGAGTGCAGAAAAAAAAGAACCAGATAGGTTGCGTAATTCCTGGTGGACCAAGCAATGCCTTTACCTTTAAAAAAAATAAAGCTGACAAGATGTTAATTTCTTAAAGAATCTTTATGTAGTAAATAAACTGGTAACTTAGGCCATTGATGTTTACATTAATCATCTAAAAATGTGCAAGTAAAATTGCCTTTTTTAAATTTCTTCCACACACCAATGGATATTTGAAGGGAACACAAGTTCACTGGGCTATGTGCAAATGTACAATATTTCTACGGCTTCGGTTTACCAAGGACAGTGCTGGGTTTGAGTGAACTATTGCTGTGTCCAAAATGTGGACCACTTGAACTATAGAGCAGCACCCCCCAGATAACATTCCTTATTCCACAACACACAGACACATTTTCAGTACAGTAGCACACATAAAAAACTTAATCAGTTCCCCCATTCTTGATTTAAAAAAGAGAGCAGACATATTTTAAT